>NC_085843.1:132955544-133240544 GCF_035594765.1 Anolis carolinensis
TTTTAATATTTCTTGTATTTTTGGTGTACCTTGGTCCAGTACATTTTAACAATTTTTGCAAGCCCACCATTGGCAGATAAAAGTTCCCACTTCAATTCCCCATTTCCAGCATTTGTTTGACCCCTTCTTATTCAATTTTGTTATCTTAGCTGGGGTGTAATACCATTGGAATTACATTTTATACCAATTCTCCCGAATGTCTATTGCGGCAGTAAATTTTAACTTTTTTGTCCATACTTCTTCTCACCGGTCTAATCTTATATTATGTCCCAAATCTTTTGCCCATTTCACTTGACAATCTTTAATTTACTCCTCTTCAGTAGCCCATTGTAGTAATTGCTGGTATAACATTTTTATTAGTTTTTTTCCCTTCAACATTATTAATTCTCAGAATCCTTGTTCTTGTTTAAATCCTGTTTTAACATCTTCTTTATAGCATTGCATTATTTGGAAATATTGAAGCCAAGTTATCTGTTTATAATCTTGTTTAATTTCTTCATACATTTTAATTGTTAATTCTCGGCTGTCCATTTTTTTTAACAGTTGTTGATATGTGAGCCAGTTTTCTCTACCCAATACTCTTTTATGTTTTACCTCAATTGGGGAAATCCATAGTGAGGTTTTGTCATAGAATTTGTCTTTATATTTTTCCCAAGTTCTAAGCAGGGCAGCTCTAATGTAATGATTTCAGAATTTTTTTTTCTGTCTTCCTTTTATTATACCACAGATAGTCATGCCAGCCCGAACGTAGGTCATGACCTTATAATGTTAACAATTTGTTTTGTTTTAACATAGTCCATTCCTTTAGCTATACTAGATTGCAAGCCTCATATTATGATTTAAAATCTGGGAGGCCAAGACCTCCTCTTTTTTGTCATCCATCAATATTATTAATTTTATTCTTGGCTTTTTAATTTTTACAAATAAATTTTGTTATGCTTTATTCCATTTTTTGAAGAGGTAATCATTTCTAATTATTGGGAGTGTTTGAAAGAAAAAGAAGAGCTTGGGTAATACAGTCATTTTTTATTATTGCAACATGGCCTAATAATGATATGTTTTGGTACTTCCATTTTCCAGGTCCTTCTGTATGTCTGCCCATAGTTGTTCATAATTATTTTTCAGCAATTTGGCATTACTTGTCGTTATTGTAACTCCCGAATATTTAATTTTTCCCTCAATTTTGATCTCTGATTGTGTCTGTAAATTCTCCTTTGTCTTTCCATCTATGTTCTTTGTTGATATTTTAGGTTTTTTTGTTTATTTAATTTGAAACCAGCCAATTTTCCAAAATTTTCTATTTCCTGATTAATTTTTAATGATTTTAATTGAACTTTTCTAAGTTAGAGTATTACGAGATTTTATATATCTGGAATTTTGAAGATTTTCCCCTTTTAAACAAAAGTAATATGGAGAGGGCAGAGAAAAGGCTTCCCCATGTTGTGGCTCAGAACATAGGCCAAAACCTGAAGAGGGAAACATGTGATGGGAAGACAACTTGAAATGGAACAATTGGGGATTGAAGTGAATGATTCCCTTTGCTAGACAGTTGGTCCCCCAAGCTTATCAAGCTTATCAAGGTCCATGTGATATGGTCCTTACTGTATGTAGTGAGAATCATACATTTCTTTGAAGATTGACCATTGTTTTACTAAACACAATTGTTATGCAGCATGACCATTTCACAACTGGATTATTAAATCAATTGCAATTGTAATTAGCTTTTGATTTTTTTTAAAAAAAAACACAAATTGCTATTCCAGAATTGTATTGAGAAGGCATTAAAGCAATTGTTTGTCAAATAAAGTTGTTGCCATTTGGAATTAAGACAGAAAAGAATGGCAGAAATCCCCTCAGCAAGTACAAACCAGTCAAAAATAGTTTTATTTCAAACACCAGCACTAATGTTTGAAATAAATCCTGAAGAAATAGAGATAAAATTGGTCAAAAGGTAATCTTGTCACATCCATTTCAGAAGACAGGATGATGCCTTGCTGCCCTCCCCTTCAGCCCAAGCACCAGAGCATCATTATCAGAGAGAACAGGTTGTGATGATGGCAAAAAGCTGCAAATAAACAAAGCCTGCCTTGTGGACCAACTTCTCTTGAAGAATTCTAAAGTTGAAATCTTGTTACAGCTTTGAGCAACAAACAGGTGTAAAGTGTTATCTAGGTATCCAGTTTTTATTAATTCAAGAATCCAAAAAATACATGCTGAGAAATCTCTACCTTCTTCTAGCAGGAAGCAGTTACACTCCATGGGAAACAAACTTAAGAATCCTTCCATTCTGTAGGTTCACAGGCCCTGTTACCAATACATCAGAACCAAAATCAGAAGTGGAAGAAGAGCTACATTCTAGCCTTTTTCCTTTCTATATGTCTGTCTCATATTAAAAACAATGGATAGGCAAGAAACAAACAACAACTGTGAATAAGGGTGTTTTCTTACTGGAAAATTGTTCTGATTGTTGAACTGGCACAAACAAGTAGTTTTTTTGCATGGTAATGTGTAGCCCCATCCTTCAGGCAAGTTATATTCTTTTTGAAAAAAAATCAGAGTTTGACAAACATTGAAAAAATGTTATATTGAGCATAAAGTCATGTGTTCTACTTATTTATTTATATTTTTAAAATGATACAATCATATGACTTCCTTAAAACTTTGAATCCGTCTCCCTCCCCCCCTCTATACATGTATAGTTTAATTTCCTGATGAAGCATACTGTTGTTGGTGATCGTTAAACCAGGACACTGATTTCTGATAGCAGTTGAGCAATATCAGCCTATCATATAATTTGCTCTCATCCCCCCACCCCCTCTGGCCTACTTCAGTCAGCAGCTTTGAAGACCTATTACATAAACAGCATTAATGTTCTTTTATACTGAATCATCCCAGATTGTACTGCCATCCATCAGAGAAGTCTTTAAAAAAAAAACCCTATAGAGAGCTTGTACAAGCAACCCTAGAATATTTTCAACCTCCTCATTATACACACTTCAAAAGGAAAGGACAACAAAACAATAACAAAACCTTTAGAAAGAGACAGTTCTTTAAAAGAATCTGATTGATTAGATGGCCTCACATACTTGGACATCAGTTGGATACCCAGTGCTTAATGATTCACAACAGAAGGGCCATTCCAACAGTTTGGAAGCTGCTTCACTATGCTGCTATTAAGCAAAGATGGAAACTCAATTACTTGTCAAAGGAACCTATGTTACAGCTCTTTCCCATATTTTCTAATAGCTCTTTTTCCATTATTTCAGTTTCTGTTCCATAGTCTTTTGTTACAGTATAATACGTATGTAAGTAAGTACCTATATCCAAACATTTTCAAATATCCTCAGTAACATTGTTATCTCAGATTTCTTATTCATATCTTGTGGCTTCTACAGTGTGATGGCATGTCCGAGCCTTTGGGAGAACTATAGTGTCTGGCTTTACTCGGGGGCTATCTGTATACTTTCTGTTAAGATTAAGACCCTTAACATACAGAGGCACTTTAGGCAAGATTAAAGTTAACCAAAACAAGTTTGCTGAAAACAAGATGAATAAAAGGTTAACTCCACCCAGGGCTGTTGAAAAATAGCTTAAAACAATACATTACAAAAGGAGATTTTGCTGGTCAGGGTCATCCCTCTGGAATCCTTGAAAGTCTTTTGCCTCTGATGTAAAGCAATGGACTTGGTCTTCTACTTTGTGAAAGTTAGGATGGCCACAAGCTTCTGTTGTCACTGGACTGATGGTATATGAAGAGGTTAATCCTTAGAATGCCTGTTTGGATTGCTAGGGCCTAGGATTTCCAGACAATATCCAGGTCTCTAAACTCTGTAGCTCTATTGCAGAAAGAAAAGAGGGCCTAGCAAGAAAGCTCTGGGCAGACAAACTGACTAAACCAATTAAGGCTGGCCTCTGGGGATTTTTTTTAAAGCTCCACCCAAAAACTAATGTAAATTGAGGCATCTACACTATTGGGAAACCTAAACAGAGGGAACTGAAGCAAAGGAGAGGAAAAGCAGAGCCAAGACTTCACATGCAGCATTGAGGAAAATGTCAGAAGATGCACTGAAATGTACACCACAGCTTCACCAGAATGCATTGCATGTAAGGGAATATGTAAATGGCAGTGGACATGCCATTCATTAACATCATCACTGTTACTTTGCAATTGATATACCAATCAATCTGCTGAAAGAATATGCATGTGTACCTTGCCAGAATAATTCAATTCCATTTCAATATTCAGTTTTTGTATTTTTTGACTATAGTTTTAATGTTTTAAATTGTAAGCCACCTTGAGTCCCAAAGTTGAGGGAAAGGCAAGATATAAAAATACAAACAAATTTCACAATATATACTCATATACAGTAGAGTCTCACTTAGCCAACACTCGCTTATCCAACGTTCTGGATTATCCAACGCATTTTTGTAGTCAATGTTTTCAATATATCGTGATAATTTGGTGCTAAATTCATAAATACAGTAATTACTACATAGCTTTACTGCATATTGAACTTCTTTTTCTGCCAAATTTGTTGTCTAACATGATGTTTTGGTGCTTCATTTGTAAAATCATTACCTAATTTGATGTTTAATAGGCTTTTCCTTAATGCCTCCTTATTATCCAACATATTCGCTTATCCAACATTCTGCCGGATATGTTGGATAAGTGAGACTCCTGACAAAGAGCAGAGTGTGTGGGGGAGAAGGATAATTTATTTTGCAGGAGCAGAACCTCCTGTAAAGGAAAACTGAGTACATACTCACATGCACTTCTTCCACTTCAAGTTCTTTAAATCTGTGGATGAGTAGTGTGTGCATATATGGAGGTGAGGAGCATTTGTGCTGCAGGAGGTGGTGCTGTCTGACATAGATAGTTCTGATAGCAAGGCTATGCTGTTTGAAGGAGCAGCATTTGAGCTTAGGCCCAGCAGCTTCCTCAGCCAAGCTTTGAAGAAGATCCTATGGAGGAAACTGCCACTTTTCAGTCTGCATAGCAAGTTGAAGTAAGTTCATCTGAGCAGGTGGAGGTTAAGCGTTCCATCTCCTTTTGGAGATCCTCCAATTTAGAAGAGAACCGAGCAACATCTGAGAAGCTAGCAAAAAAGGTGCTTAAGAGTGGCAACTTGTTGCTGGCAGCAACTTCAGCATATGAAGCTGTAACCCTGTGCTGTTGATGATCTCTCTACTGTGGATTATTTTGTGGACTCTGGAATTCGGATTTTTGGATTAACACCTGAGTCTAGACCAGTGGTTCTCAACCTGGGGTCCCCAGATGTTTTTGGCCTGCAACTCCCAGAAATCCCAGCCAGTTTACCAGACACTGTTTAGACACTGTTTGAATTGGCCTTGGAACAGACTATTGGCTATTCTGGTATTATTTTCTGCTGTTGTTATCTCTCTGCTGGATTCTGTAGCTTGAACCTGGTCCCTTTATTAATCTCTTGTTTGGAAATAAGGTCGGGGCTACGTGACACTTTCATGGAGTAAGCAGACCTTTTGGGCAAAGTCTTTTGTGAATGAAGTGTCAATTCCCCACACCCATCCCAGTAAGAAACTCCAAGAGCTCTGCCATAGCATACTTCTAAATTGCACCCTTAATCATTAAAAAAATCATAAGCATACTGTCAGTTATACATGACGTCAACTGATACATGAGTATATACAATAATGTAATTTAATTTGAAAAAGAGAATTGTTTTTTTTAAAAAAAAAAAAATCTTTGATTTCCAGGACTTACTGGTTTTCCTTTTTCCACCTAGGGGAAAAATCTATACCAGTTGTTTGTATACAAAATAGGAAGAATGTGCATGGCTGTTTACACAACTGTCATTCAAAGATATTTATGACAAACAGGAAAGACAAGTCAATAAAGTTAAGATATTGATACTTTTACATAGGATAAACTTCAAACCACAGGAGCCACAGCAGAGGATGTAACAACCCATGCACTAAGTGAAGTGCAGTTGCTATGGCAAGATAGACCATCTCTTGTTTCATTTTTGGTGTTTATTTGTTCAGTCGCTACCGACTCTTCATGACCTCATGGACCAGCCCACACTAGAGTTCCCTGTTGGCCACCGCCACCCCCAGCTCCTTCAAGGTCAAGCCAGTCACTAAGGATAACATCTATCCATCTTGCCCTTGGTCGGACCCTCTTCCTTTTCCTTCCATTTTCCCCAGCATCATTATCTTCTCCAAGCTTTCCTGTCTTCTCATTATGTGACCAAATACTTTATCTTTGCCTCTAATATCCTTCCCTCCAGTGAGCAGTCAGACATTATTTCCTGGAGTATGGACTGGTTGGATCTTCTCATGGTATAAGGCACTTTCAGAATTCTCCTCCAATGCCATAGTTCAAAAGCATCTGTCTTCCTTCGCTCAGCCTTCCTTATGGTCCAGCTCTCGCATCCATAGGTTACTATGGGGAATATCATTGCTTTAACTATGTGGACTTTCATTGCCAGTGTGATGTCTCTACTCTTCACTATTTTATCGAGGTTGGTCATTGCTCGCCTCCCAAGAAGTAAATGTCTTCTGATTTTCTGACTGCAGTCTGTGTCTGCAGTAATCTTTGCACCTAGAAATAGAAAGTTTGTCACTGCCTCCATTTTTTCTCCCTCTATTTGCCAGTTATCAATCAGCCTGATTGCCACAATCTTGGTTTTCTTGATATTTAACTACAACCCAGCTTTTTCAGTTTCTTCTTTCACCTGGTTATAAGGCTCCTCAGCTCCTCCTTGCTTTCAGCCATCAAAGTGGTATCATCTGCATATCTAAGGTTGTTAACATTTATTCCAGCAATTTTAACTCCAGACTTGAATTCATCTCACTGTTTTAATCATGTACCCCACCTGAAGCCACAGGGAGAGTCGAGTTATTATTATTACTGTTGTTGTTGCTGTTACTGTTGTTGCTGTTATTATTATCCACTTCTATTTCCAGCTGTGAAGTATGCTTTGAAGCATATTTATCTGTGTATGAATAGAAAAGAGCACAGCAATAATGTACAACACAGTACATTACATTAAATAGAGTCAGAGAAGTTGCTTCCCTGTTTCAATATGTTTAGTAAAATGAATGCTTTATTGCCTAGGTCCAACCACATTGGAAATAACTTGATAAGTGGATTGGGGAAATCCATAAAATTAGCTAGAGATGAAATATAGTATATTTATGCTGTATTGTGTCTTCTTCAGTGAAGCTTACTAGATCTTTCATACATAATGAGGCACAGCCTTATTAAAAAGAAATTTGAAAACATGGGATTTTTAAAAAATAATTATATGAAAAATAATGGTCAATGTCCAGTGTTTAGCAGAAAAAGTGGCATATATGAGGAATACATAAAATATTCCTTGACTCTGCCACTAAAGCAGGATCTGGGGGATTCTCTGCTAGTCACCTCTGGCACAATGAATAAATAAATAAATCATCTTAATGTTGCTATTTGAGGGGCAAAAGAGATCATTCCAAGGATTGACATCTTCTTAGCAAGTAATTGTCTCAGAACAATGTGGGACAATTTCTTATCAGACACCAGTTCCCTATAGCAGAAGTCATGAAGTGGTGATGCATTTTGCAAGGGTAGTTCACACGCTATATTTAGATAATGCAAATAGATAACATTTGTGACTACATAGATCTCCCATGTTTATCCTCCATAACTGTTTCATATCTCATTGTACTTCTGTTTTATTGATGTTTATTTATTTATTTACTGCTTTTCTCATCCGGGGGGGGGGGGGGCTCAAAGTTGTTATCAACATAGTAAATGGTAAAGATTCAATGCCTCACATCCATATTGTTGATGATGTTGATTTTTTAATTTGTGAGATAATTTCAAACAATTTCTTTGCATATTAGTTCCAAATACATTAAGATTTGTGCTTATTCTATTTTTTACACATCACTGTTGAAGCTGTGCTCTCCGTTCATTTGAAATATGTACCTTGTCCATATACTATTTTTAGATGTATACATCTTTATTGAAGCACCTATCTAGCCTTTTATCAATGTATGGACTTCCAAGTTCAAATTATGTCCATGTAGTGTACAGTTATCCGACTGAAAACAGTTTCATTCCATACTCCTGATTGTGGAACAGTTAGTTCTATCTGCATTGATTTTTCCTTCTCCTTCTGATGAGAGAAATCAAATCTGGTTTGAAAAGGGCTGGTTTGGTAATTGGTCTGTATCATATTTCCCTACCTAGATATATGAATTTGATGGATACTTAGGACAGATTGTTTCATGTGGCAACATCCCAGTTGAAGAACTCCCTCCTCAGATATCTCAAGTAAGATACCTCATTTTTTCCTTTGAATAGTTGACAGTGAAGACATTATTCTGTTGAGTTAGATTTCATTCTCGGTTAGCTGTTCTCTAATAATGTCATTCTCTTTTTTCAGTTCCTAAATTATTCTACCAAATGTTGTCCAATTTTGTTTTGATTTTTTAAAAAACAAAACAAAACAAAACCATAATCTTTTGTTGTTTCTGTAGAACACTCTGAGTATTTATTTATTAGGAACATAATTTCCTATTTTTTCCCCTCAAATGCAACTTTTTTGCAGTTTGCTTTCCACTGTGAAAAATATCACTGAAAAATTTTAGTTCTTGAAATCTATTCATAGTTCAGGGCCTATTCTGCACAAAACTTCCCAATTTTTACAAAGAAAACAGCACCGTATGTGCAGAAAAACATTTGTATACAGCAAAATATTGAGGATGTACAGTTTGCAAAACTCACACAATTGTAGGGAGGAGAAGATGAGCAGATAAATGTGCAGGAAATATTGTTTTTTTCACAGAAAATGCTGTCTATGCACATACTCAAAATCCCATGTGTTGTTTTTGTACAGAATAAGTCCAAAACTCCAAAGATTTTTTTTATCAGTGTGGGATTGCTCTCATCAGGGGTTCTTGACTTTTGAGAAACAACAATATTTAAAAATATTATTTGCACCACTATTGCTGAATTGAAGTAACACAACATATTTTAAATAAATGCAGTGGATAAAATAGAAATAATTGTCTGTTTTTATGTCCTCATGATATCCAGGCACATCAGTAAGACTATGTCAAACTTTAGTGATTTCTCTCTCTGTCATTAGTCATTTCAAAGAATATGTCAAGTATGTTTTCTGTTTTTCCAGTATATAAAACACTTAGCATTTTTTAAAAAGAGTAACTGAATATGAAAGCCATCACAGTGAAAGGTAAGTGGCAACTATGAAAGGTATTTGTTCTATTACATAAAATGTACATTTAAAAATAATCAAAGCTAAAACTTGAAAATGCTCACTGACGCAAGGCTATATCCCTCAATGGGAGTTAGGCAACAAATTTTGAAATTTGTTTGTTTGAAGTGTATTTTTTATTATCAAAACTTTCTTTTTTGGTATAAAGCAAGAGCAGGCAAAATATTAATAGTAATGAATGAATTTCCATTTCAAAAGAGAAAGAACTCATTACACTGTCAGATGCTAAGATTATATGAGGTTGCAGCTTTGTTTAAGCAGAAGCTGCCTTCCAGACAGATCAGAAGCTGGAAAGCAGATGTCTTCAATTAACTACTTTCTGGCTGGGTAGACATTTTGAAGCATGCTTGCATGGACAAGATGTGTGACTTGGTGAAAATGAAGTGAAGGGATGGTCTTCCATTAGAGCCACAGCGCTTGCTCTCTCTCTCTCTCTCTCTCTCTCTCTCTCGGAAACTTGGGGATTACTCAGAAATTTATCAAGAATATTACAATTTAAAAAACATAATAAAAAAACCCAACCAAACAGCAATCATAGACAAACTTCCCTGGCAAACACTATTTCTATGCCTCCCCTGCAATGGGCAGTCATAGGAGAGGGCTGCATGTATTCCAAGGGACATTTTTCAGTCATGCAAAACAATAGCAAAACTAAAGAATGCTAGTTTTTTTTTGTTTTCTCTTTTGAACAAACTCTATATGTAGTCTATTTTGTTACCATAGTACTCTTTAACTCAGTGATATTCCATGATAGGAGTTCTTTGGCAGACAAGACAATATAAAAAAGTACCTGGTAGAAATCTCTGTCAAATAGTCCACAGAGTAGACAAAATGAAAGGCTAAGAGTGGATTTACATTGCAGAATTAATTTAATACTATTTTAACTCGTATGGATCAATGCTATGGAATCCTAGGATATGCATTTCGGTGAGACAAAGTTAAAAACATTATACAATTACAGCTCCCATGATTCCATAGCATTGAGCTGTGGCAGTTAGAGAGGTGTCAAACTTCATCAATTCTAAAGTGTAGAAGCACCAACAGCACAACTATTCACTTTGAGGTGATATTTGTATCAGCCAGTTCATGGCATGGAGAGAATTACCATAGGGAGACAATGTTCACTCTGCTCCTTTCTACCTTCTATATATTTAATCAGCTGCTATGATTGAACCCAAAGAGTGCTCACCAATGGTTCCACTTCATCCTGGAAAGAAGTGACTAGTGGAGTGCCTCAGAGTTTGGTTTTGGGCCCAGTACTATTCAATACCTTTATTAATGACTTAGATGTAGGTTTAGGGGGTGTGCTTCTCAAGTTTGCAGATGATACCAAATTAGGAGGGATAGCTAATACTAGAATCATAGAATCATAGAATAGTAGAGTTGGAAGAGACCTCATGGGCCATCCAGTCCAACCCTCTGCTAAGAAGCAGGAAATCGCATTCAAAGCACCCCCGACAGATGGCCTTCCAGCCTCTGCTTAAAAGCCTCCAAAGAAGGAGCCTCCACCATGGCCCAGGGGAGAGAGTTCCACTGTCAAACAGCTCTCACAGTGAGGAAGTTCTTCCTGATGTTCAGGTGGAATCTCCTTTGCTGTAGTTTGAAGCCATTGTTTCGTGTCCTAGTCTGCAGGGCAGCAGAAAACAAGCTTGCTCCCCCCTCCCTATGATTTCCCTTCACGTATTTGTACATGGCTATCATGTCTCCTCTCAGCCTTCTCTTCTGTAGGCTAAACATGCCCAGCTCTTTAAGCCACTCCTCATAGGGCTTGTTCTCCATACCCTTAATCATTTTAGTCACCCTCCTCTGGACGCTTTCCAGCTTGTCAACATCTCCAGAGGATAGGATCAGAATTCAAAAGGACCTTAACAGATTAGAGAACTGGCCCAAAACTAATGAAATGCATTTCAAAAAGAACAAATGCAAGATACTACACTTAGGCAGAAAAATATTTTCAAAGATACAGAATGGGTGATGCCTGGCTTGACAACAGTCCATGTGAAAAAGATCTCGGAGTCTTAGTGGACAACAAGTTAAACATGAGTCAACAGTGTGATCCAGCAGCTTAAAAAGCCAATGGATTTTGGGCTACATCAAATGGAATATAGTGTCTACTAGGCTTGCTCAGATAATTCGTTTTCCCCGTTAACCGTTATTAATTCGTTATTTTCGTTTGTTTTGAAGCAATTTTGAAGCATTGGTTGTCCACACGTCTGGATATCGCGGTTTCGAATCGCGAGAGGCCGTTTTTTGTTATGTCGTCATTTTTTTCGTTAGGAAAAAACAGCTTTTGCAAATCTCCCAAACTCCCACCATTAAGGCCCTTTCCTTTTGCCCCTCAGCAAAAGGGGCGTCACGGGCTCAGCCAATGGGAGGGGGCGAGGGGGAAGGAGGCCGAGGAGGAGGAGGAAGACGGAGGGGGGAAATGGCCGCCTGTCACGACCCAGGCTACAGAGCACCAATAACCATACGCAGAGGCCAGATTCTAACTAATATCTTTATTAAGGAAATATTTAAGGTTAATAAAAACAAATGTAAAAGTTAGTTCAGAAGCGGACCTTTCAGGAAAGGTCAAAATTAGACCAAAAAAGCAATGTCCAATAAGAAATATTATGGTCCAAAGTTGTAATCCAATAACCGAAACACTCACTTTGCCAGGCAAAGTGAGGGGAGATGACAAGGTCCTTTAGTCCATAAACTTGAGCAAGGCTAGGAAATAACTTGATACTTGAAACAAGGCTTAAAACGTGGAACAAGGTAACTAGGAACAAGAACAAGGTCCGTGGAATAACTTGGTAAAATCCGTGGAACAAGGCAAGGATTGATCCTGGGAAACAAGGCAAAGTCCGTAGATAAACAAAGGCTGGGAAGCAAGGCGAAGGCTGGATAGCAAGGCAAGGCTTGAGCAGGAGCGAGGCTTGAATCGGAGCGCGCTGTCCAGACACAACTCGCTCCGTAGGCTGACGAATTGACTCCGCGAAGATACTCCGTGGGTAAAACACCTAAATAGAGTCTAACTTTCCCACCGAAGCAGTACTCTGGGAATCAGAAACGAAAGCTAAACTCTGAGACCAGATGTTAAACTCCTTAAAGATTCTCACGAGAAGCAGTCTTAATTGGCTACATTCTTAGCTGCAATTCTTGCACTCCTGCGCGAAGCTGAATCCAAACTTCTCTGTTGTTTACAAAACTCCCGGCGCAAGAACACGGGAGAAGTAGGTTCTGGGCTTGTTTGACATACTTCTGGGAGACAACTTTCTTGCAGGTGCAAGGTTCCCAGATCTGCCTGGGAAAGATCTGGCTGAGAGGAATCCAGTTCAGACTGGGAAGGTAAAAAACCCAAGTTTTCATCTTCATCAGGAATTACAATGTCCGGAGCAGGACTACAAGGCCCATGGGTCATCACACTATCCCCCTCCTCAAGGCCCCTCCCAAACTGGGGCCCTCTCCCCGAGGCGCGAGGTCGCGGCTTGGCGGGATAGGTCTGATGAAAGCGACGGGTTAGATCAGGAGCATGGACTGTGGAGGCGTCTTCCCAAGAGCGTTCCTCAGGGCCAAAACCCACCCAGTCAATGAGATATTGTAGGCGGCGGCGGTGAAAGCGAGAATCCAAAATGTCCTCAACCTCGAACTCCTCCTCCCCATTCATCAAAACAGGAGGGGGGGCCGGTTGGTCTGTATCAGGTCGCACACCATCCGCCGGAAGGAGCAGGGAACGGTGAAACACTGGGTGAATGCGCATTGAACGCGGAAGTTGGAGTTTGAAAGTCACGGGGTTTAATTGCGCCACCACTGGATAGGGGCCAATGAAACGGGCATCTAACTTCCGGCAAGGGCGGTGGGAGGGCAGAAAGCGAGTGGACAGGAAAACCCGATCTCCTACCTTGATTTCGGGGCCCGGCTGGCGATGTTTGTCAGCGTGGCGTTTATAGTCCTCCTTGGCTTGGTCCAGTTGCTGGAGCAAAAGTTGTTGCACCGCTGTGAGTTCCTGCAGCCAATCCTCTGCTGCGGGGACTTCTGAAGTTTCAATGACAGGGGGAAAGAAACGTGGGTGGAAGCCGTAGTTTGCAAAGAACGGCGTTTCTTTTGTAGAAGCTTGAACTCCATTGTTGTAGGCAAACTCAGACAGTGGTAACAGAGAAGCCCAATTGTCCTGTTGGTAGTTTACATAACAGCGAAGATACTGCTCCAAGGTGGCATTGGTGCGCTCCGTTTGCCCATCTGTTTGAGGATGATGAGCTGAAGATAAACGAGAGTCTATGCCCAATAGTTTTTGTAGTGCCTTCCAAAAACGAGAGGTGAATTGAGAACCACGGTCTGTGACTAAACTCTTGGGCAATCCATGTAGTCTGAAAACATGTTGAAGGAATAGATCTGCAGTCTCTTTGGCCGTGGGGAGACCTTCACAGGGTATGAAATGGGCTAACTTGGTGAAAAGGTCCACCACCACTAGGATCGTGGTGAATCCACAGGAAGGTGGTAGGTCAGTGATGAAATCCGCAGAAATTATTTCCCATGGGCGAGATGGGGTAGGAAGGGGATGTAGAAGCCCTGAGGGTTTCTCCCTTCTTATCTTGGAGCGCTGGCATACTGGGCAGGTGTTGACATATTTTTCCACATCTTTGCGGATCTTGGGCCACCAAAAATCCCTTAGGATCAGATGCATGGTTTTAAATAGTCCGAAATGCCCTGCTGGTTTGCAGTCATGACACAGACGAAGCGCTTTTTCCCTGCCCGGTCCGGGTGGGATATAAACATGATTTCTATAGCAAAGCAGTCCATCTTTAAGCGAAAAGGGAAAATGCAGACCTTGACGAAGTTGGTCCTGCGCCCAGGCATCTGCTTGCTGACTAGCCCTGATTTCTTGAGCACAGATGGGTCCTGGAGTAGAGGAAGTTGAACCAATGGGAGTGGATTTGGTGTTCCCCACTGTGAGCGTGGCAAAGTTCTCGGGTTGTAGTAGTTGGGATTCAAAGGTCTCCTTGCGTCCTGCAGCGTATTCCGGTTTACGTGACAGGGCGTCTGCTTGCTTGGTTTGGGCTGGGGTCACATAATGGATCTGGAAGTTGAAACGTTCAAAGAATAAAGCCCAACGTTGCTGCCTCTGATTTAGTTTGCGGGCAGTTCTTAGATGTTCTAGATTACGATGATCAGTGTGGACTTCAATGGGAAATTTGGCCCCTTCTAGCCAATGTCTCCAAGTTTCAAAGGCTGCCTTTATGGCCAGTAGTTCTTTTTCCCAAATGGTGTAATTCCTCTCTGGTGTGGTTAGTTGACGAGAGTAAAAGGCACAGGGATGGAGGTGATCTCCCACCGGTTGTAAGAGTACAGCCCCAATTGCCACATCAGAGGCGTCCGCTTGCACCACAAAAGGGGTTCCAGGATTTGGGTGCTGTAGAATTGGCTGGGAGGTGAATAGTTTCTTTAGTTGCTGGAACCCTTTCTCTGCTTGATCAGTCCAGCGGAAAGGCTGCTTTCCACGGATGCAGCTAGTGATGGGGTCGGACCAGCGGGCAAAATCTGGAATGAACTTGCGGTAATAGTTCGCGAACCCCAAGAAACGCTGCACCTCTTTCTTGTTAGTTGGCGCCCGCCATTCCAATACTGCTGAAACCTTGGCTGGATCCATGGAAAGCCCTAGAGGCGAGATGCGGTAACCAAGGAAATCTACCTCTTGTAGATCAAAGGCGCATTTTTCCAGCTTGGCATAAAGTCCATGATCCCGCAATCGTTGTAACACCATTTTGACGTGGTTCTCATGTTCTGATTGTGATCTAGAAAACACCAAAAAATCGTCCAGGTAGATTATCAAGAACCTGTCTAGATAGTCCTGAAAAATGTCATTGACAAAATGCTGGAACGTTGCGGGAGCTCCGCATAAACCGAAATTCATAACTCGGGACTCGAATAATCCGAATTTGGTCTGGAAGGCGGTCTTCCACTCGTCCCCTTCCCTGATGCGAACTAAGTTGTAAGCCCCCCGAAGATCCAGCTTGGTGTAAACCTTGGCTCCTCGAAGCCGATCCAGTAGATCCGAGATTAAGGGCAGGGGATAGCTGTTCCGCTTGGTGATATTGTTCAATGCTCTGTAGTCCACCACCAAGCGTAGTTCCCCTGACTTCTTCTTCACAAACATCACTGGGGAGGCGGCTGGGGATTGAGAGGGTCTGATGAATCCCTTGCGAAGGTTTGTCTCTAGGAATTCCCTGAGAGCTTCTTGCTCTGGTTCAGTCAGGGAGTAGAGATGCCCTCGCGGGATCGGGGCCCCCTCCACCAAGTCAATGGCACAGTCATAAGGTCTATGTGGGGGTAATTTTTCGGCTTCTTTCTCATTGAATACATCCCAATACTCGGAGTACTTCTTTGGCAAGGTGATGATGGGCTCGGTGTCTGTGGCATGGCAGACCTTGGCTACGAGGCAATGGTTTTGGCAGTACGGTGAAGCAAACTGCAGTTCTCTGTTGGACCAGGAGATGTTAGGGTCGTGGAGAGTCAGCCATGGAATTCCCAAAATCACAGGGAAATGGGGGACCTCGGTAACAAAGAAGGAAATCTCTTCCATATGTTCCCTTATCCACATCCTGGTGGGTTCCGACCACTGACTTACGGGGCCCGTCTTGAGGGGGCGGCCGTCTATGGCTTGCACCACACGGGCATTCTTGAAATCATGATATTGTAATCCCAGAGAGTCGGCATACTCTCTATCAATGAAATTGTTGGTAGCTCCAGAGTCTATCATGGCGTGGATCATGACGGGTCCCCTTTTTGCTGACCATAATGTGACCACGAGAAGGAACAGGACCCCGGTTGGCGGCTCTTGAATGGATTTTTTGACCGGGTTGGCGAGCCTCTCTACACCCGGTCGTTGGCTTCCCCCGCCGGCTGTGTGCCAGTCGGCTCAGACGCCTTCGTCTCCGTGGAGGACGCCGCCGCAAGACGGGCGGCCGGCTTCCCTTTGGCTGGGCACTCTCTGGCGAAGTGGCCCCCGTTCCCGCAGTACCAACAGAGGTTTAAGCGTTGACGACGGGCCTTCTCGGCGGCATCTAGTCTGGGACGCACATTGCCCAACTGCATCGGCACCTCCTCGCCTCCTCTGGGGTATGGGGTTGGCGGTGGGGGTCTCCACACTGGACGTGGCTGAACGCTGGCGGGAGCGGGGGGTTTTGCCCCGGCTCTACTGCCCTGGCCTCGAACCCACTGTTTCCTGTTGGCAATCATGACTTCAGCCCGTAAACATTGATCAATGAGTGCCTCGAGGGTCTGGGGAGGATCCACCTTGGAGATTTCTTCCAGCATTTCAATGTTGAGACCCTCCCGGAATTGTCCTCTGAGGGCTACATCGTTCCAGCCGGTGTTGTGGGCCAGCACTCGGAACTCGGCTATATACTGAGACATAGGTCTGTCTCCTTGGAAAAGGCGACGGAGTTTGTGACCGGCTGCCTCCAAATTGTCCTCGATTCCCCAAGTCTCCTTGAGGTGGTCCAAGAAGTGTTGCGCTGATCTTAGGTGTGGAGAGGCTTGGTCGAACAGTGCCGTCGCCCAATTGGCCGCTGGCCCGTCTAGAAGACTGTAAACCCACGCCACTTTGATGTCTTCTTGGGGAAACTCGGCATCACGGGCCTCTAGATAAGCTTGACATTGGCGACGGAAAACATGAACCTTAGAAGCTTCTCCAGTAAACTTGGTAGGCAACGCCATGGCCGGGAGGCGGATTCCGCGCTCCCGCAAGCCCTTTATTTCTCCATCCTGGGCGTTGAGTCTGTCGCGGATGCGATCCACTTCGTCCTTGCTGATGGTGTAGCTCAGTGGCTGCCCACCGGGCACGGTTCCGGTAGACATTCTGGCCGAGGTTAATTGGTGCTTAGGGTGGCGGAGTCAAACTGTCACGACCCAGGCTACAGAGCACCAATAACCATACGCAGAGGCCAGATTCTAACTAATATCTTTATTAAGGAAATATTTAAGGTTAATAAAAACAAATGTAAAAGTTAGTTCAGAAGCGGACCTTTCAGGAAAGGTCAAAATTAGACCAAAAAAGCAATGTCCAATAAGAAATATTATGGTCCAAAGTTGTAATCCAATAACCGAAACACTCACTTTGCCAGGCAAAGTGAGGGGAGATGACAAGGTCCTTTAGTCCATAAACTTGAGCAAGGCTAGGAAATAACTTGATACTTGAAACAAGGCTTAAAACGTGGAACAAGGTAACTAGGAACAAGAACAAGGTCCGTGGAATAACTTGGTAAAATCCGTGGAACAAGGCGAGGATTGATCCTGGGAAACAAGGCAAAGTCCGTAGATAAACAAAGGCTGGGAAGCAAGGCGAAGGCTGGATAGCAAGGCAAGGCTTGAGCAGGAGCGAGGCTTGAATCGGAGCGCGCTGTCCAGACACAACTCGCTCCGTAGGCTGACGAATTGACTCCGCGAAGATACTCCGTGGGTAAAACACCTAAATAGAGTCTAACTTTCCCACCGAAGCAGTACTCTGGGAATCAGAAACGAAAGCTAAACTCTGAGACCAGATGTTAAACTCCTTAAAGATTCTCACGAGAAGCAGTCTTAATTGGCTACATTCTTAGCTGCAATTCTTGCACTCCTGCGCGAAGCTGAATCCAAACTTCTCTGTTGTTTACAAAACTCCCGGCGCAAGAACACGGGAGAAGTAGGTTCTGGGCTTGTTTGACATACTTCTGGGAGACAACTTTCTTGCAGGTGCAAGGTTCCCAGATCTGCCTGGGAAAGATCTGGCTGAGAGGAATCCAGTTCAGACTGGGAAGGTAAAAAACCCAAGTTTTCATCTTCATCAGGAATTACAATGTCCGGAGCAGGACTACAAGGCCCATGGGTCATCACACCGCCGCCGCCGCCTCGCCTCAGCTCAGGCCTGGTGTCTCTCTGTGAGGCGGGAAGGCGGCGGATGGAGCTGGGAATGGAGAGACCGAGAGAGACAGAGAGGGGCCCGGCGGTGAGGTTTTGACGTCTGTGCGAAGCTAGGCAAGTGGGGTTTATATATCTGTGGAAGGTCCATGGTGGGAGAAAGAACTCTTGTCTGTGGGAGGCAAGTGTGAATGTTGCAATTGGTCACCTTGATTAGCATTGAATAGCCTTGCAGCTTCAAAGCCTGGCTGCTTCCTACCTGGGGGAATCCTTTGTTGGGAGGTATTAGCTGGCCCTGATTGTTTCCTGTCTGGAATTCCCATTTTCTGGGTGTTGTTCTTTTACTGTCCTGATTTTAGCTTTTCTGTAGCTAAAAATGCATATAAAATTGATTCTATAGGGAGGATAAATGATTGGATTTCAACTCCTACAGCTTAGCTTTCTCTGCCAATAATGGTACCATATCAAACTAAACCTCCCAAGATTCTGTAGCAGTGAGCCATCTTGGATATTGTAAGGGATTTATTATTATTATTATTATTATTATTATTATTATTATTATTATTATTATTATTAGACCTTGCTCCCAGGAAGGTGCCTTCGCTGTGGCTCCCTTCCACATATTCTCCACATTGTGTGTATGTGTATGTATATTATACATATATACATGAGCCCCGATGGCGAAGTGTGTTAAAGCACTGAGCTGCTGAACTTGCAGACCGAAAGGTCCCAGGTTCAAATCCCGGGAGCAGAGTGAGTGCCTGCTGTTAGCTCCAGCTTCTGCCAACCTAGCAGCTTGAAAACATGCCAATGTGAGTAGATCAATAGGTACCGCTCTGGCGGGAAGGTAATGGCACTCCATGTAGTCATGCCGGCCACATGACCTTGGAGGTGTCTATGGACAACACTGGCTCTTGGGCTTAGAAATGGAGATGAGCACCAACCCCCAGAGTCAGACATGACTGAACTTAACGTCAAGGGATACCTTTACCTTTACCTATACACACACACACACAAACACACACACACATATGCAGGGACTATATATATATATACACAGTATATATCACACACACACCAATTTAACAAAGTTTCAGCCACAAAAAAAGTTTCTGAAGTAGAACAATGACTTTCACAGTAAAGACAACCCAATTTAACAGGAAATAAGACTTTCAAACCAGGAACAGATTTCTGCAATTATTAAAAAATGGTTTATTATAAAAGCTATGAAAATTCGCCAAAAATCAGAGGATAAGGGAAATGTTCCAAATTTTGGTGAGCTATCAGTGTTAAATGTGTTCTACCACTGTACCAAGTTGGAAGAAGATCACTCAAAAAATGAGGGTGGGAGAGTCCTGTAAAGTCCTCTCCCTCTGTGCTGTTTTTGGGAATTGCGCATGCGCGTCCGCCATTAACGAATTAATTTAGAAAATAACGAATTTTCGTTAATTTCGAATTTTTTGGGGGGCCAAATTCGGAAATACCATCAGAAACGAAAAGCTGCCCCCCTCTAGTTTTGAAACGAGTTTAGAATCAAATTTTTCGTGGATCGATCAAGCCTAGTGTCTACATCGAGGGATGTCATAGTACCTCTCTATTCAGCTTTCATTAGACGTCACCTGGAATACTGTATCTAATTCTGGGGACCATAATTTAAGATGTCCAACATATCATAAAAGCTGGTCAAGATCTTGTACTTGAAGACATATCTCCAGCTTATAGCTATGATACATCTCTTCATGCTACCCCTCCTAAACCTGTCCTTTTAGTATATTAGTTGGAGCCTCCTGTGGCTCAGTGGATTAAACCCTTGTGCCAGCAGGACTGCCTACTAGCAAATCAGCGGTTCAAATCTGGGGAGAGTGGGTGAGCAACCTCTGTCAGCTCCAGCTCCCCATGCCGGGACAGGAGAAAAGCCTCCCACAAGGATGGTAAAACATCAAACATCTGGGTGTCCCCTGGGCAACGTCCTTGCAGATGGTCAATTATCTCACACCAGAGGTGACTTGCATTTTCTCAAGTCACTCCTGACAAGGAAAAAAAAGTGTATTAATACTCACCTGATTGAGAATTTTTTGTCCTGGCACAAAGCACATCAAACAACAATGATGTTCCCATTTATTTTCATTTAACTGGAGGCACAGGGCTATCCATACAAGGAGCACACAACTCCCATGTTGTGTCAGCTCCCTTGGCTGTCAGTTAGCCACCAAGCACATTTCAAAGTGTTGGGTTTGGCCTATAAATCCCTAAACAGCCCCGGCCCAGTTTACCTGTCTGAACACATCTCCCTCTATGAACCACTGTGGAGATTAAGATCATCTAGGGAGGCCCTGCTTTCGGTCCCGCCACCGTCACAGGTGCGATTGGTGGGGATGAGAGACAAGGTCTTCGCAGCGATTGTCCCTGCGCTATGGAACGCCCTGGCGAGATTAGATCAGCACCCTTCCTCCTGTCCTTCAGAAAGATGGTAAAGACCTGGCTGTGGGATCAAGCCTTTGGGGTAGTGCAATAATGGCAACAATAGGAAATTTCACCCTGCAGACCGGATATGGCACAGCTGACTTGTGATGGTTTTAAATAATGATTTTAATGTGAAGATAATTGATTTTCGTGTTTATGTATATTTATGGTTTATTTTATGTTCTGGCATTGAATGTTTGCCGTATATATATTGTGCTCTGCCTAGAGTCCCCTTCAGGGTGAGAAGGGTGGAATATAAGTGTTTTAAATAAATAAATAAGTTAGTTAGTAAGTAATGGACTTTCTTCCACCAGCAAAGCTGGGGGAGGAGAGTAATTTGCCTCCTCCCCCTAAAAGAGACTGGCAGTTCCAGTTGGAACTGGCTTGGAGAGGGGAACTTCATTCAATCGCTGTCTTTCAGCCCACCACACCCACCCATATAACAGTATAACTTGGTGGTCGCTGTAAGGGACCGGGTAGGATTTTTTTCCCTCCTATGTTTTAAGGGGGTATTTTGCCTACCCTATATTGTTCTTGGGGGCAAATTGGGATGGTGTGGCATTTAAATAGGCTCCACTGGAAAATTGAGAGGAGAATATACAATCTGGCATACACCCAGGGCACCACCCCCTTTGGGGTGAAGGCCATAAACTAAAACACTCATCTGGCATCCATATTGAACAGGTGAGGTGAAACTAAATGCCCTTGGAATGGGGAGAGTCTGGCCTCAACAACTATGAGGGAGGCTTCTCCAACACATTCCCTTTAAAGGTTGCTTGGGTTTAAGTTAACCGGGGACCAGGTGTTTTATCCTTATCAGCAGAGGGGTAGGCCAGGTAAGGATGCTATCTCAGCTTTGTTTTCCACCAGATTCTCTACCAGAATAGAGTTACATTCAGTTTCAGAGTTAATTAGGTAACAATTAATAAAGTTGCCCATATTTTAACCCACTTCACTTGTGTTGTCTCGTTATTTCGGGGGTTGGCAGGCAAATAAATGTCTTGGGAATCCTCTGGCAATCCTTGGGGATTATTTCCATTATTGATCATCCAGTGTTGGAAAATAGATTGCTTCTTCTCTGGTACATCCTCCACTCTCCACCAACACAGAAATGGCTGACTTGGGCAATATATACTGAAAAGAGAGAGGTGCTGAATGATACATTGGTCACTGTGTGATTAGAACATAATACCAGCTTCTACACTGAACCTAAAAGTAGGTTATGATGGCACGAGGCAGACTTGCCTCACTATTAGGATGCCAGATGCTGCATATAAACAATCATATGCATTAAACATATTTATTCATTTAGCATAATGTAAAAATATTCTAGACATATTGATCCCAAGTACAGGAATGAAAGCTGAGTAAAGAAAGTGCATATTACCACTGCAAGCCAATTTGTTTACCATATGTGTGAGTAAATTCTTATACAGTGTGACTGTGGGGGCTTTAATAGCATTTTAAATCATTATAACAAATTAATGTTCTCCTAAACAAGAAACCACTACGAGCACAAATTAATGATTCACATTAATCTCCATATTTTACTTGATTTTGGAAGTTACTACAAGGGATGTTTTGCTCTGTAGTTACATTTATGCTGATTATTAATGAGCATACTAAACCAAAACTAAGAAAATAAATCATTTCCTAAAAAATATGCAGTTATATAAGCCTGTGTTTTAAAAGCCAGTATTTTGGCCAGTTTCCCATCAGAGAATATAGTGATATTAACAGAAGAAATAGCAGCAAAATTAGTCTACCCACTCCCTTCTCTATTAAATTTTACCATACATCAAATATAACTGATACATACCTGCTGGTATAATATAACATGGTAAAAATCAGGCTTCTGGGGATTATTAAAGGCTTTATGTATTTGTTATGCATTTACTGGATTTTGAGATGTTAAACTTGCTTATCTACACTGAATAAATTGCTGAATGAAGAGAACACAGGGTGATGACAGAGATTTATTTGTAGTTGGTTTAAAAGAAGAGAAATTAACAAATTCACACAGAAATTGTCTTCCAAATGGTGATAGTCATGAGAAATAAATGAAATGCCATAGTAAGAGGCAGTGATTTGACTGATGTAAAATGACCAAACTCTTTTATCAGTGCATGTAGCCTCTTCCACACATATGTGATTTCGAGAGCCAGGAAGTTTGATCTAGGACTACTAGTAGACTAAGCACTTCCCTACCATTCTGATTTCCCCCCATACATTTATTTATAAACATGCTTAGCTTGTATTTGTGGGTTTTCAAAAGGCAAAGCCATGAGGCTAAGGGAGGAAGAGAAGCGTTTCTGTCTGCTTCCACTAAAGCAGTATGCTTCTGTATTTTTGCCACCATCTTCCTTACCTAGGGAGAGGAACAGCAGGTCTTGCTTTACTTCTGTTCCACATGACTGACATACACCTGTTATCCCTGATGTGATGCTGCCAAGTTTCTGGCAACTCATCCTGATAGCATCCTCCCATGATGGCACCCTCCACTAATCAGTGCCTTGGAGACACACTTCCCAAAACATTTAGAATAAATATCAGAAAGCAAAAGTATGAATTTGGACATCATACTGTACCTTCCATGGCATTGTTAACAAGGAGACACCTGTGTTTTTTGCAATAGTCTACAGGTGCACTGGAATAGGCGATGATGAGCACAACCTACCAGATCTAGGCTCACTGGTTTTGCCTCCCCAGGAGCCAACAGGAGAGCTCTTCACTTGGCCAATGGACAGGAAAAAAAATGAGGGGAAAACTTGTCCTGGCAGCCATTTGGCTGCTAAATGGGCCCTGAAAGCAACACATCTGCTGTAGCTATTTGTGGCAGTCCATGAGATCCCCTTGAAAATATTACAGCATACTAAACAATCAAGGACTGAGCTGAAACAGGGCCCAGCTGTCATTCTATTCACCAAGACACAGATATGTGGTACACAAGTAATCTAAGGTCAACCATGTAGGGACATCGTTATTAATGTAATAAAAATACAGCTGCTCCAATTAAACTTTACTAGGAGCCACTTGTTCATGAAAACCTAATGGATTTTTCAAAGCTCTTTATCATTATGCTTCCTGCAAGATAACTGTTAAAATTCATTTGGAAAATGGGTGGTATTGATTAGATCCAGTGATTAACTGAACGTTGACAAGAACATTCATCATATTAAGATGTTTTTCTGTAACGATGGTTTGATAAATCTTTATTCTGTAGTGTTAAAGGGGATGCATCACTCCATATACGTTTTCTCTGTGTAAAGAGAAAAGTAAAGGTGACTCTCTTCCATTGACAGCAAGTTTCTCCAAGAGGCCATTTACCACCATGGACTTTGGCTTTTTATTAATCAGTATCTTACTGACATCTCTCTTGTAATGGATACTGAAGTAGAAAATAGACCACTTAAGTAATGACAAAGTATTTCATCCTTGATGTAGGTGTTTATTATGGTTTCTTGCCATTAATTATGACATTTGAAGGACCACATTGCGCGCACACACACACACACATACACACAGAAGGAAAGAAATTCAGTCAATTGTTAGGAACTAACCACTGAAGGTTGATTCTTCACCACCGCCTCTGTCAAGTACTTTAAATAAATAGTTTTGATTTACCTCTTTGGATTGCTTCACACATTACACCACAGGAAATCTGGGCTTGCTGCCAAGTGCCATAGCCTGCAGCTAATCCTGACTGCTGAAGCAGTGGATATTGAATGAGTAATACATATTTTCAAACACACGCTAAAGGCATTCATACATTATGGTTTCTTTCCCAGTACATGATTTAAAAAATCTCAAGTATTCGCATAATACACATAACCAATGAAATACTTGCCCCATGATCTTATCATTTTTCTAGGCTTCATGTGTGTTTTTCAAGCCTTGAGGTTCATGCTATCCTTTGCCCTCATTTTAGAGTTTAGACTGTAGACTAAACATCTTTGTGTGAATGATAAATGGTATGATGGTTGTTAGAAGATGAAGGGAATGATGATACATTCAGAAATTATGTGGTAAGCCAGAATCTACCTACCCTGTATCCTCCAGATGTGTATGAATACAATTCCCATTACAACAGCCAGAATACTATGTGAATGGATTGTGGTCCAAGACATCTGGTTGTCAGCAGGTGAGCAAATTGGCTTGCTGAGTATCATAGACAATTGTAGGTATGACATCTGATGATTGTAACATCAGTGATTGTCAGGGGCAGTTCAACCATGAGGCAAAATAGGCACTTGCTGTGGCGCCATCCTCTGAGGGGTGCCGTTGAGGCACCTCCACCCAGGCGTGGCCTTCCTGCCTCTATGGCCACAGCCTGGCCTGCCTCCACAGCGGCCGCAGCCAGGCAGCGGCTGCAGGAAGGCCACGCCTGGGCGGAGGTGCCCCAACGGCTCCCCCCTCCACCGAGGGGAGGGTGGCAGAGACCCCTCCTGCTATTCAGTGCCGGCGTGGGCCCTGCCTTGGCTCCGGTTCCACGGTCCCTCTCTCCCCGACCTGCCTGCGTGGAGTAAATCCATTCAATTAGGGCACCAGGATGGAGCTGGAGGCTCTATAATCTTAAATTTATGGCCAGATGATGGGCCTCCCTCTCCCACAATGGAGATCAGTGACATTAAACAGAAAATTGATGAGGGAGAAGCGAAATCTAATCTCTTTTCCCCCACTTCTTCTTCTGCTGCTGCCGAGCCATGGCTATTGCTGCTGCTGCTTTGTGTCCCCCCTTTTCTTTCTGAGAGAGAGAGAGGGAGAGAAGGTGGGGAGGGCAAGGAAAGGGCTCTCTCTTTCTCTCTCTGGTCTTTGGCTACGGTGCGTGTGTTGGACTGAGCCTCCCGAGGCAAATCCAAAGCATTGATTCCTGGTCCCTTTTTTGCATTCCCGGAGCAGGTAGGTGTCAGGCTGAGATTGGGGGGGGGGGGGGGAGGGCTGCCTTTAGAAATAATTAAAACAATATATGTTCCCCCACTTCTTTCTTTCCCTATGTCTTCGGATTCCCTCTCCTTTTGGAACTGGGCTCTAGCCTAGGGGCTTACCAACCTGGCTGAGCTCAGGCTTTGGGGCGCCCCATTGCATTGCCTCCCTTTCTTTGGGGAGGGGAACCTTGAGGAGAGGCTCTCCTGGGGATGAAACCTTCACAAGCAACACGGGAAGTTTGAGAATTGCATTTCCACGCGTCTACATTCTGCTCTGTGTTACCAGATAGGTGCTGAATGCATCTTCAAAGTAGGAGGGAGCGTGAGTGAGTGAGTGAGTGAGCGTGTGTGAGTGAGTGAGTTAGAGAGAGAGAGAGAATGAGTGAGCGAGCTCTGGCAAGGGATAAAGACGAAGCAATGTCCCTGTTTGCATCTGAAATCTCCAACCATGGAAGGAAGGGGGGAGTGAGAGGAAATCTCAGCTCCTCCACCTTCCAAACAAGAAGAGGAAACTCAATGGGTTGCTCTGAGTTTTCCGGGCTGCCTGGCCATGTTCCAGAAGCATTCTCTCCTGACGTTTCACCCACATCTATGGCAGGCATCCTCAGAGGTTGTGAGGTCTGTTGGAAGCTAGGTAAGTGGGGTTTATATATCTGTGGAAAGTCCATGGTGGGAGAAAGAGCCCTTGTCTGTTGGAAGCAAGTGTGAATGTTGCAATTGACCATCTTGATTAGCATTTAATGGCCTTGCAGATTCAAAGCCTGGCTGCTTCCTCTCTGGGGGCATCCTTGGTTGGGAGGTGTTAGCTGGCCCTGATTGTTTTCAGAGTGCTGTTCTTTATTTAGGCTTTTCCTTAATCCTTCCTTATTATCCAACATTTTTGCTTATTCAACGCTTTTATTTTTCAGTGATTTGGGGGGGGGGCAAAATTCTGTTCGCTTACACTTGAAAATTACCTAGGGCCGGCCCTGGTGATTGTTTACACATATGGATAAATTAGTGTCATATCATTTTCAGGGGTATAACATCAATGTTATAACCACATTAGCATCACAAATATTACATCATTGTCATAAAGGTCATATAATACCTTATACAATGAAGAGTGTATTTATTTATTTATTTATTTACAGTATGTATATACTGCCCTTCTCAACCCTGAAGGGGACTCAGGGCAGTTCACAGTGTTGGCAACAAGATGGAATATGGAAAGAACCATGTAACTCATTTCCCATGTGGTTTAACATATACAGTAGAGTCTCACTTATCCAACATAAAGGGGCCGGCAGAACGTTGGATAAGTGAATATGTTGGATAATAAGGAGACATTAAGAAAAAGCCTATTAAACATCAAAATAGGTTATGATTTTACAAATTAAGCACCAAAACATCATGTTATACAACAAATTTGACAGAAAAAGTAGTTCATTACACATTAATGCTATGTCGTAATTACTGTATTTACGAATTTAGCACCAAAATATCACAATGCATTGAAAACACTGACTACAAAAATGCGTTGGATAATCCAGAAAGTTGGATAAGTGAGTGTTGGATAAGTGAGACTCTACTGTACATGAAACTCTGGGAGAGGTCATCCGGAGTTTGGTGCCACCTATATGCGGATGACACCCAACTCTACTACTCCTTTCCACCCGATGCCAAGGAAACTGACCTGTCAGGACCCAGGCTGCAGAGCACCAATAACCATGCGCAGAGACCAGAATCTATCTAATATCTTTATTAAAGGAATATATAAAGTCAATAAAAACAAGTGAAGAATAAAGTTCAGAAATAGACCTTTCAGGAAAGGTTAAATATAGTCCAGGAAAATAATGTCCAATAGGAGATATTAAGGTCCAAAGTTATAATCCAATAACCGAAACACACACTTTGCCGAGCAAAGTGTGGGGAAATGACAAGGTCCTTTCGTCCATTGGAGCTTGACAACAAGGCTGGAAAACAAACTAGATTCTTGGCAAACAAGACTTGATACGAGGCAACAAGAAGCAAGAACAAGGTCCGTGGCGAGGTCCAGGGAACAAGGCAGGCTTGGAACTTGGTCCTGGAAACAAGGAACTGGAGTTGCGTAGTCCACACACGATCTCACTCCTCAAGCTGACGAATTGACTCCGCAAGGTTCCTTCGCGGCAAAACACCTAAATAGGGTCTCGTTTCCCGCCAGAAGAACACTTTCCCTGGAGAACCAGAAGTGAAACTCATCTCTGTCCAGATGCATGACTCCTTAGAATTTCCCAAGGGAAGCAGACCTAATCTGCTAATTGTTTGGCTGCGATTCTGGCGCTTCGGCGATTCGCCTCCCTAGCGCCTCTATCTTTATTATAATTGTCCTTTCGAGAAAATGGGGGAGAATTCTGCCCAAGGCTTGTTTGGCTGGATTCTTGAGGGCAAACATCCTGCAGGTGCAGGGGCTCCGTTTCTGGCTGAAACGGTGTAAATCCCATGTTTTCCTCTTCGTCTGCCACCATAGTACTAGGAACAGGACTACAAGGCCCATGAGACATCACATGACCTGACCGTAAATCAGTGTCTGTCATCAGGAATGGACTGGATGAGGGCAAACAAACTTAAACTTAATCCAGACAAGACAGAGGTACTCTGTTCAATTGGAAGGCAGATCAGGGAATAGGGATTGAGGTTACACTCCCCCTGAAGACACGGGTCCGCAGTTTGGGGGTCCTCCTGGACTCAGCACTGAACCTGGAGGTTCAGGTACCTGTGGTGGCCAGGAAGGACTTTCACAATTAAAACTTGTGTGCTGACAGTACCTGTTCCTTGAGAAGCCAGATGTGGCCATGGTGTCCATGCCTTAGTTAAATCCCATCTGGATTGCTGCAATGCATTCTAAGTGGAGCTGTCTCTGAAGAGTACTCAGAAACTTCAGCTGGTCCAAAGAGCCACAGCCAGGTTGCTCACTAGGGCTGGCTATAGGGAATAGACAACTCCACTGTTGAAGCAGCTCCACTGGCTTTCTGACTGTTTTTGGGCACAATTCAAAATGCTGATTATAAACTTTAATGCCCTAGATGGTTCAGGCTCAGGCTATTTGGCTGACCGCATCCCCTTGTACGAACCTGTCCGAGTCCTAAGATCTTCAGGAGTGGCCCTTGCCTAGTGTGGAGCATTAGCCCCTTGAGTCCCCATGGCCAGAAGGGTGGGGTATAAATGATGATGATGATGATGATGATGATGATGTAGTAGTAGTATCTGGGGGAGTTTAAGCTGCAATTGTTAGAATCCTGTGAATGAAATAGATTCACTTTACATGTGTATATTTTGAATGTGTGGAAACAGCTATTCTCTTATACTTCATCTCAGACTATGCCCTGGTAGTTACCAACCCACCTTGACCTGCTACAGGTGAGGGAAGCAAACAAAGCAATGTGGATTGCCTCTCACCAACCTGCAACTCCAGAAAGAGAGAGAGAGATGCAGAAGAGTAATTACTTCACTCCTTTTCAGCAAATTGGGGAAAAAAGTAGCCTCTGTTGCTTAGACACTTCCCTCCATCCCATTCCCACTGTTTAAACCTCTACAGGGCTTGGCAGCTCCCTGGAAAGGAGAAAAAAAACTTGTATTCTCTGTGCATAGTGATTTTCAGTGTTATGAATGTCATCTAAAATTTTCTCCTATATCTCTTGAACAGCAGCCTACCACAATGTAATAGAGAATTTCAAAATTAAATTGTGATATCACATAGAGACTTTCTGCTCTAAGACAAGAAGCAAAAGGTGACTGAGTATGTATGCACATGTCTATAGGACTTTCAAGAATAGCTTTTGAGCTTCTTTTTAGAGTTCTTCAAAGAGTCTATTTACAGCAAAGATTTTGACTGAATACCCCCAAGTGATATTTTCTATTCACCAGAAGTGAATAGGAGGTCACTACTTTGGTTCAGGGAACCATGATGGGGAGGGAGTTTTATTTCTAGTATGTGTTGGAGTTCCAATGATCAAATGTACGCCTGCCATGTAAAGAGGTGCATTTATGCGAACCAGCCTGGAAAAGGGCCTGACATCACATTAATATATCTTCTCCTTGGTATTTGCTTTACCCAAGGTTAGTCAGAACCAGCCCTATCCTTAAAGTAGCCAAAGCAAGCAGTTGAGATGGGATGCTTTGCCTTAAAAATTCCCTCTTCTTCTTCCTCTTGCTCCATTTTCAGAAGCCATATTCTGGAAAATTCTGTAGTCTCTGGAGACGATTTCTGGGAAAGTATTGAGGCTGCCATAGGGGAAAGGATAATAATTAATGTTCTTGAATAATCAATTTTCTTCTCATAATTCATCCAATGCTTTTAGGAAAATGAATTTAGCACCAAAATATCACAATGCATTGAACAAAACATCATGTTATACAACAAATTTGACAGAAAAAGTAGTTCAATACACAGTAATGTTATGTTGTAATTACTGTATTTATGAATTTAGCTCCAAAATATCACGATATATTGAAAACATTGACTACAAAAATGGCTTGGATAATCCAGAGGCTTGGATAAGCGAGGCTTGGATAAGTGAGACTCTACTGTACTTAGTAATGAAAAGATTACATAAAAACAGACTTTTAAAACACAAAAAATCAACTGAAGTATTAATATACGCCTTGGTATTTTTGAAATTGGTCTCACAACCAAGGGCAGGAAAAGGAAGGAGGCAAGTAAGATTAGAGAAATAAAAGATTTGAGAAGTAAATGTACATGCCTTATATGAAAAAAAAAATGGTAACAGTTATTTATACAATGGAAAAAACTGATATGTAAGTCCCTAGCACACCTTTCAGAAATGCAGAAACAGAGTTGCACCTGGGGAAAAGTGAGACAACACTACCAAATAACAGAATTTCAGTACTCTAATCATTAAGAAAAAGAGAAAGAATGATAGAAAACGACCTTTCTAGGCAGAGGTCTTTGCAGTGCTTTATTCTGATGACTGGGTGAAGGCTGAGCTATAAAGTTCACCATAGCCATGCATTACTATGATATGAGCAGCCGAGTGTAATCAGTACTAAAAGTAAATTAACATCACTGTCAAATGTCGTTGTAAGCCTATTGTTTTCTGCCTTCAGTTGAGATGAATTTGTACCATGGGTTATATTCAGAGTTTTATTAAAGAAGGACATTTTAGTCATTCTGATTTAATCTTTGCCAGCACTTATGTTCCATGTTTTGCCTCGCCTGAAGGAGCTGTCAGGAAACATAATTTATGGGGAGATTTGGAGGGCAAACAAAGCAAGGAGCCAGAGCTTACCACACTGTCTTTGGCCCTTTTGACTTTATACAAGGGCTTTCAACCCCATTTGCTGAAGACAATGAAACAACCTAAAAAATAATGGCTATTTTTTTGTTTTCTTTTTGATTTTTAAAAACTTTGAAAAAGTTTTCCTATCCCAAAAGCAGTATTCTGGTTAGCACTCTTTTCATTCTTCATACTTCTTTAAGGTATACAGGGCATTAAAATACAATTCTGCTCATTTTTATATATATAAAAAATCCTTGGTATTTGACTTCTTTGATCTGAATGGGAATGGGGGAAAGAAAGAAAAGAATAGAATCCCCCAAAATGGAACTTCTAGGGTTTATTTATACACATGCGTACATATCATTGAGTTCTCCGCATTTGATTCTTTCATGTGAGGAGGCAAAGTTGTCTGGGGAATAATAACTTCACACACTACATCGATTCCTTGGAGATAAGGCAAGTCTCTATTTAAAAGGATATGTGTGTTTTGTCAAACATCAATCCCTTATTATTCTCATATTGTAAAAATATATATCTGAGACTGTGGCCAGGAATGGAGGAGAATTCTTTGTTCCCATTCCTCTCTCTGTGCATCCCAAACTGCAAAATTCAAAAGTGGAAGACATTGAAAGCAGTGGTTCTTAAGTATTTTACACTCCTCATCTGACTCTTTGCTAAGACATCTAAAAATTTCCCTCCAAATCATTGAGAATGCTACATGTTGTGACACTAACATGGAGGTGGCCCAGATGCTGTGCTTAAACTACCATTCTCCCCACCAACTGCTTTTTTTCAGTAGGCCCTCCAAATATTTATCATGACACAGTTTACCCTTAGTTTCTCATGGCAATAGTAAATAAGCTTTGAATCAGGAATTTCTCAGTTATTATGATACAGTCTATTAAGTTTTCCTTTAGCCTATCAAGGAGCAATTCTACACCATTATTTAGACTGCAATAATGTTTCATCAAGTGGTGTAATTTGTAAAGGTATTGAAATTAAGGTTTGTATCTGTGTATCTGTGAAGGTTACCTGTGGTGTAGAATCAAAGAGATGAAGAGTTGCTATTCCCACTTGTTTCCTTTGAGGACATTTAAGAGTATTAAGGATATCTCTTACTTCTTATGCTTCATTTAGCCTTCTACTTCACCCCCAGAGAGGTGTTATGTCAGAAATGTGTTTTCACTCTACCTCAACCACAGAGTGAGTTGAATGACTGTACCAGTTGAAATCACTTGTCACATTCAACTTCTGTCACTAGAAGGACTGTCATTATGTCACAATGAGTTTTAAAGACACTCATAGATATTTTTGTGGCAAAAATGGAAACAAAGTGGTGTACTATTCTCATATTTAAGCGTGCAATCTTATACATATTTATTTGAGAATCAACAGAATGGGACTCACTTCCAAGTAGAAAAACATAATATTGTGTATCAAAATGCATATTAATTTTATTTCCAAATTTTTAACTGTATTCCTTATAAATATACTCAAGTACGCATACATACAGAAATACAATCACATGCCTTTCTTCTTGTCAATGAGATGATTTATTTGGAATGAATTATGAGATTACTGAATATACTTTGGATATGTTGCACCGGGATATGGGAAACAAGAGCTAGGGTATCTGTCCTGAAATATATCATAACTAGAAGTAAATGTAGAAAACATTTTCACCTCATTAATTGGTTAAGGAATATCAGGATAAAATTTACAGCCTGAGAAAAGAGTGATGGTTTTTGGTTACTGAATGCAGAGACAGACCTATAGCATTGAAAAACAGCATATGTGTTGGAAAAGGAGAGGGAGGAGGAGACAGAGATAGGAGGACAACATATTCCTCTGTCTTTAGCCATACATACCAGGGAGACTGAAACTTGTTAACAGGTATGTGGATGTGAATTTGATGCGGATGTTAGAAAACAATCTTAGGTTTAATCTTTCAAGGGATGATTTTCTTAGGAGAGCTCTCAGATCCTATCCTGGATGCAGGTGTCCAGGGTTTGTGACAATGATCATGGGTCCAAGAAGAGTTAAAGAGACCCCAACTCATATGCTTATCCACAAACACTTAAGCTGAGTCCAGAAATCCAGAGCTGAAGTATGTATCTTGATGGCACTTTAAGCCAAAGTGGGACCACATCAGCTCCACGGTGGTTGCATAATGCACGGAGCTGATTTGGAATAATGTGGCCTTAAACTTCATTAACCAACAGTGTGGTGTACACAGGAGCTTTCCTAAAATTCCAGAGTAACACATAACTTGAGGCATGTATAATCCACTGTGCTGCATCCTATTCAAGAAGTGGCCACTATTGGTGGTCATGTCCTGAATAGGAAACAGCATTTCTGGAATCCCAGGGACAAGGGATAGCACTTACTTTGCCTCCTTGATCTGCTGTTTGTGGTATTCACCAGCCATGGAAATGGAGCTGAATACTGCTCGATGCCTGTAGTGATGATATCCAGAGGAGAGAATAGAAGAGGAAGTGATTTCTCCTTTTCCCTTTCCTCTTTTGCATCACCTCAGTGCTTTGGATATTGTCCTGCCAGATGCTGAGCAGTCATCATGATAGGCTATCACTTGCATCTGAGTATGATTGCCTTCCAAGTGTAGAGTCTTGGCAGTGGGTCTGTAGGTGACTGTAGAGATCTATTTTGGATCTGCATATTCTTTCACAGTGAGGACCTCAATTTCCAGATGGAAGGCAATTATGACAAGGGTTGGCTTGATGCGCCCTCCTCTTGACATGTTTCTCTCTTTTGCCTTCCATTTGTGCCTCTTCGAATTCCACAGTACTCTTAGAAACAGCTGACTTCCAGTTAGAACTCCTGAGGGCCAGAGCTTCCCGGTTCTTGAAGTCTATGCCACAGTTTTTAAAATTAGGATTTAACTTTAAGACCATATTTAAATCTTTATGTTGAGTGAGCAGTGTACAGGTAGGAACAGAATCATTATATCCTAGTCCTCTCTCATTCAACTTGTAGCTCTGATTCAGGAGGCAATCCTGCCTATTTGTATCAAGAGCTTCTGAGAGATTAGAATGAATACCCACCTTTTTTGGATAAAGGCAACCCATTAAGTTAATGCTGATTTTGTCCCAGAACAGACCTTAAATGAGACTAGAAAGGTTGTAGATACTTGTACATTACTTCTCCTGAGACTGTTTGGAGTTGAACCACAACCACCACTTTCTCAAGTACTTTGGAAACTACATATAGATCTCTGCTGAAGGTGGGTCTTTGAAAGAATGGTCTTTGGAGATAGTAGTACTACTCCCTCATGAAAACAATGGTTTACCATGCTCCCAATTAATCCAAATCCCATCTGGGAACTAAGATGGGCAAGAGTCAAGAAGCTACGTGGCTGTCCATGTTTATGTCATCCTGTTCATATTGTCAGGCTCAATAGTTGAAACTCATATGGGAACCTAGATGGCCCACTGGAAATTTCAATTAGATCTTTAGCAACAGTGGAATCAAACTTTTTGTGAAGAATTGTGACTATGCTTTCAAAATACTGTGGCAGTTGATTGCAATGACATCTTGTATATTCCTGCACCATATTTACTGGGATGAAATTGCAAAGCTTGAAGTTATGTGCATAAGTATACAACAAGGAACTGCAGCAACCTTAGTTTCCTGGCATGTATACCTGAATAATATATGTGTTTGCAAATATAGCCTGAATGCTTACATTTATAGATTACATTTATAGATTACAACAACCAGTGTAAAGTGACCCAAAATAGCAGTTCAGAGTTGTACAATCCACATATACATTTTCTGCTGCCTACTTTATATTAGTCTGTTTCAGGAAATTGTAGATTCAACTAATATTTCTCTTCTTTCATATAATCATGCATTTGATTTTTCTAGGCACCATTGCCTGTGTAAATCATACACACTGCTGATTCTAAACTGAGTGCATGCTGATTGAAATCCCTCGTTTATGGAAATATGGTACACATCTCACATCATCTGATTTTAGCCCATGGTTGCATTGCTGATTAATGCTACCTTTACAATATAAGTGGGGAAATGGCTTGTGAATTTTATTGTGAAGCCTACTGGTATCATTCATTTTTAGAGTTTTAATCACATTTTTGTCATTGATGAATAGATCACAGCAGATTTAAGCTGCAGGTAATCTTCATGGCCTAGCTATGATGTTATGTTGCTGATAAAATTCTCCAAGAGACTATATCGTCTTCCTGAAAACTCAGAGCTTGCAGATAACATTTGTTCCAAAAAAACTCATGACATTTGACAAAATTCACAATTGAGCACTGCACATGAAATTAGATAACTAAATTAATACACACAGAGAGACACAGACTTGGCACTTGACACATTGTGTATTATATTTTAGAAAGAAGTCTTCAGATTCATTTGAGAGTGCGTGTTCCATTTAGTTTACTGGCGGGGGGAGTAAAACTTGTCTCCACTGTCTCCTGAGGAAGAGTGTTTCTGCTTGAGATCATTGGATTCTTTTTTTTTAAAATTTACACTAATTATTGTATTCCAATTAACTTTTGAGAACATTTAAAAATAAGATCACTTTGTTCAATTTATCTTGGTGCATAAATTCAGCCTAAAAGAATTCACTTCTCTTGGTTATGTACCATATTACCATTAGACCATTTATTACAGAAAGTCAATGACATAATGGCCTTACACTCTTTTGACATGTTGACTTTGTTCCTATAACTATGAGAACCTGTGACAGAACAAAAGACAACCTACAGTAAAAAAAAAGATAGTGCAGAAGTGCTCCTGTTTAATGACAGAAAGGTATGCTGGGGTAGCTCAGCAATGTTAATGGTTGCATTAAGAGAAATAAGCTTATCTCCGATTACAATATTGCATTGCAAAATTCTATAAGTTTCTATTGACTTCCTTCCAAAGGAACCCAAGTCTGGAAAATATTAAAACATTGAAACTCTTTTGCCACTTGGAGAAGTGAGGTGAATGTTACAAGAGAGGGGGGGATATCAGTTGTTGATATAGGTGAAACGCTAAGTCAAGGTAATAATGAAAGCTTGGAACAGGAATATGACCTAGAAGTCTTTCAGCAACAAATGGCAACAAACGCAGAAGAGATGCAGATTTGGCAATTACAGAAACAAAGAACTTTATAGGTAAAAATTAACTAGTGATTAATTGCTACTGAACTAATTAACAGTTAATAGTGTTTAACTCTGTTCTAATAATTTCTGGGAAATTTTATATGAGATGAGAGACACTAAATTGGTTCTCTGATGTATTTCTCTCCTCTTCCACTTACTTTCCTTGGTGCTATCTCCAAAACCAGCCCTCCAAAAGCATGCTTTGTGGTGCAAAAGAGGCAATAGATTCCATTCATGGGAGCTATTTTGTCAGCTGTTGTCCCTACTACAGGAGCGGTCTACGCCCCTGTTCAAGGAGCTCCACTGGCTGCCGTTCACCTTCCAGACCCAATTCAAGGTGCAGGTGCTGACCTACAAAGCCCTGAACGGTTTGGGACCCACTTACCTTTCTAACCGCATCTCCCCCTACGGACCCACACGATCTCTTCGTTCATCGGGGAGGCCCTCCTCTCGCTTCCGCCTCCGTCACAAGCGCGGTTGGTGGGGACAAGGGAGAGGGCCTTCTCCGTGGCGGCCCCCCAGCTCTGGAACGCGCTCCCCAAGGAAATTAGGCAAGCTGCCACCTTGGAAGTGTTCAGGAAGAGCCTGAAAGCCTGGCTCTTCAAACAGGCCTTTGAAGAAGTACCACCCACTGTTTGCTAAACCCTGGTACTAGCGGGTTCTTCTGACCAGTTGTTGGTTAACTCCTTGTCATAGCCTCAGAGTTCACCCCAGTTTAAGGCTCTTCCCATGACGTTGTAGCACCTTAATCTTCCTTCTTGTTTACAAGTTCCACTCAGTGCACTTTGCCCAGCTCATTTTATGTTTTTATTGCTGTGTTTTTCATGTGTTTTATAATGATCGTGATTTTTAATGCCTTTTAAATTTACTTGTGTGTTTTTGTAAAACCGTATACTGTATGCTGGTTTTATATCTGTAAGCCGGCCCGAGTCCCTCTGGGGAGATGGAGGCGGGGTACAAAAATAAAATTATTATTATTATATTATTATTACTATAATTATATTTCATGATATAGTTGATAATTTCCTTGCTAATGTTGTGTCCAATATTCAGTCTTTCAGCTTGAGTTCTGTCACACTTGCAACTGCATTGCCTTATATGTTGTGTCTTTTCCTGTGTCACATAATTGTTTTGGTGTGATCAGTACTATGCCACATCTGACACAGTTAGTGCATCCTGTCATAAAGCAAGTTATATTGATAGATATGGTTCCTTTCAGGGAGTGTGGGTGGTTGTTCATAGTAATTTTCTGGATTAATGTCTCAAATTACTTCTCAAAAAGAAGGATCACATTGACATAATAAGCCTTTATTCTGCTATTTTATATAAGGGACATCATTTTACTATGTTATGGTATGCAGTGTGATGAGCATCCATGACTGGGTGGGGTGTTTCCAGCAAATACCAAGGGCCCACTGTATTTCTGAGAAATTGGAAAATGGGGTGATGAGAATGAGGCATTGAGCCCAACAGGGTCCCGATGCAGTTATCTGGCAAAATGCATCCTGCTACTGGGAGAGGTCTGACATTTCATCAATCATGATCCTACTCTCCAATCCATGATCCTACTCTAAGAAATGCCTCTATTGGGGTGTCTAAATGCCTTAAATTGTAAGTTTAGAGTAAACACTTGAAAGTGGCAATGGTGCTATGACTCCAAAAGAGAATTTATATAATTATAATGACTTAATGACATTGTAATTAATAAACAGAATATCAGCTATGAATTCAAGGCAGATGATACAATGCAAATTGTTATTCCGGTTTCTTGAGCATTCACTGATAGAACCTCAGACAAAAGACAGTCCATACAATATTCCATGTCATTTTTGACCCAAAGGATTTTGTTGTTTTTTTGTTCATGAGGGAAATTTTCTTTCTAACTGCTTCATTTTTTGAGCTTGAAATGCCCCATTATTTCATCATGTGCCTTAATCAATGATTCATTACTATACTAAAATTCTTCTGAATAGAATTAAAGTGAAATGCAAAAACATCATTGCATTTGTCATCTCCCTGTATGACATTCACACATAATTAAACTAGGTTTTTCCCCTCAATAGAAAACATTTAATTAATCTTACTTTCTTCTGGGCAGAGTTGTTGAATAGTGAGAATTCATATATTCAGAGTGCTAAGCACCTGTTTTCTAACTTCCAGTGTGTACAAGGTTAAACCTCCTCATTATACTAAAGTACAGAGGAAGATTTTTAAGTTGAAGGTTATATGATATGAACTGTGTTAAAAGTGAGTCTCATTTTTTTAGGACTCACTAAATTTTTAGTCAATTTTTGCTGGGCTTAAGTGCTTATGGATGTGCATGAGAGAATGGGAGAGAGGGAGAAAGACCAGAAGGGAAAGTGCATCAAAATCTACACCAAATGGCAGCAGAAAATATGCATAGGTACCCACATCAATCAATTGATTTTGCAAACCACATTAAAAAGAAATCTGGAACACAGAATTTTGCAAGAGTAGAAAGTCGAGTGATCTTTCAGTCTGAGGGTCCAATAAGTTGACCCTTGAAGTACAGAGTGTTGTGTTTTTTTCATGAATTTCTGCAAACCTGGGATTTTCTTCAATATTGTTTCTAATATTTGTGTCAGAGGTGCAAGTAAAGCCCAAATGAATATCCTTTCAGTGACCAATCATATAACAGCACTAAAAAAAAGCCTGCTATATGGTTGAGGTATGTGGATGACATTTTCACCATTTGGAGCCATAGAGAAGAAGAACTCAACAAGTTTCTGGACCACATCAATAACATCTATCCAAACATCCAATTTACCATGGAAAAAGAAAATGAAGGAAAACTACAGTTTTTAGATGTCCTAGTCATCTGCAAACCAATTCAATAATTGGGCCACACAGTTTAAAGAAAACCTATGCACACTTATTGATACCTACATAAAAACTTAAACCATCACCCAGGTCAAAAAAGAAGCACAATAAAAGTCCTGGTAGACTCTGCAAACAGGATCTGCAAACTCCACCTCCTCCAAGGTGAACAGAACCATCCAAACTGGGCTCTACAGGCCAATGAGTATTCTATGACAAACATCAGAAGGACTGAAAGACCAAGAACAAGCCACGAGAGTAAAGATAAAGATCCACCAAGAGGAAAAGTGTTCTTACCATACATCAAGTGTTCTTACCATACATCAGCATAGGAAAGCTGATGAAGAAACACAACCTACAAGCAATCTACAGGCCCATAAAAATTCAAAAAATGCTACGTTCAGCAAAGAATAAGAGGGATCCTCTAATCACTGCAGGACTCTACTGTATACCATGTAGCTGTAGACAAGTGTACATAAGAGCCACCAAACACAGCTCCCAGACATGAATCAAATAACATGAAAGGCACTGCAGACTAACTCCACCAGAGAAGTCAGATATAACAGAGCCCTATAACCAAGAGGATGGACTACTGGCAAGCGATGGGGTGCATCTCACACAAGTAGGAAAACATCTTTTTGCACACAGACTCACAAACCTCATCAGGCGCACTTTAAACTAGATCCACTGGGGGAGGGGAACAACAGCCTGGCGAACACTATATTACCCACGACCACAGGGAACTGCCAAAAGGCTAAACGGAGGGCTGCACAAACACAGCAAGGACCAAGTACAGAGAGCACAATAATCCCAAATAAACAGTTCGAGGAGAGGTCACAGGGGCTTACATGTCTTTACACTAATGCTCAGAGCATGGGAAATAAGCAAGACGAACTCCAACTTCTAGCACAGCACCACACATACGATGTCATAGGCATCACTGAAACCTGGTGGGATGACTCCCATCACTGGAATTTAACCATTGAGGGCTATAACCTCTTTCACAGAAATAGAACAAAGGGGAGAGGAGGGGGAGTAGCTTTATATGTCAAAAACAGTTACGTTGCAGAAGAAATGCAAGACTGTAATCCGGGAAACCAGCTTGAAAGCATCTGGATAAGAATCAAGGGAACTGGGACTCAAAAAGATCTTGTTGTGGGTGTCTACTACAGACCTCCGAGTCAGGATGAAGGACTTGATGAAGCCTTCTGTCAACAGCTGACCAAACAGGCACAAAGAAGAGATATAGTAGTCATGGGCGATTTCAATTATCCCGATATCTGCTGGAAAACAAACTCAGCCAAGAGTACAAAGTCCAACAAATTCCTCACTTGCCTTGCAGATAATTTTATGGTCCAGAAGGTAGAAGAGGCAACAAGGGGATCAGCAACTCTTGATCTAATCTTAACAAATGTGGAAGACCTGATCAATACAGTTGAAGTGGTTGGATCCTTAGGGGCAAGTGACCATGTGCTCCTGCAGTTTGCAATACAAAAGAATGCTGAAACTAAGACAAGTCAAACACGCATTCTGGACTTTAAGAGAGCTGACTTCCAAAAAATGAAGGAATTACTGAGCGGCATTCCATGGATGCCGATATTAAAAAACAAGGGAGTTAAGGATGGATGGGAGTTTTTCAAAAGTGAAATACTCAAGGCGCAAATGCAAACAGTGCCAACAAAGAAGAAAAATAAGACAAGTGCAAAGAAGCCAGAATGGATGTCCAAAGAACTTCTAACCGAGCTAAAGCTCAAAAGTGACATGCACAAGAAGTGGAAAAGGGGAGAAATCACCAAAGAAGAATTCAAACGTATAGCCAACACCTGTAGGGAAAAGGTTCGCAAGGCTAAAGCGCAAAATGAGCTCAGGCTTGCCAGGGACATAAAAAACAACAAAAAAGGCTTTTTTGCTTACGTTGGTAGAAAAAGGAAGAAAAAGGAGGCGATAGGGCCATTGCAAGGAGAAGATGGGGTGATGGTGACAGGGGACAGGGAAAAGGCAGAACTACTTAATGCCTTCTTTGCCTCAGTCTTCTCACAAAAAGAAAGCCATCTTCAACCTCAGAAACATGGAATGGACGAAGGATTGGGGGAAATCCAACCCCAAATAGGGAAACAAGTTGTCCAGGAACACCTGGCCACTCTAAACGAATTCAAGTCCCCAGGGCCAGATCAGCTACATCCAAGAGTACTGAAGGAACTAGCGGAAGTTATTTCAGAACCACTGGCAATTATCTTCGAGAGTTCTTGGAGAACGGGAGAAGTCCCAGCAGATTGGAGGAGGGCGAATGTGGTCCCTATCTTCAAGAAGGGAAAAAAGAACGACCCAAACAATTACCGTCCGGTCAGCCTCACATCAATACCAGGCAAAATTCTGGAAAAGATCATTAAGGAAGTGGTCTGCGAACACTTAGAAACAAATGCGGTCATTGCTAATAGTCAACACGGATTTACCAAAAACAAGTCATGCCAGACTAATCTGATCTCTTTTTTCGATAGAGTTACGAGTTGGGTCGATACAGGGAATGCTGTGGATGTAGCATACCTGGATTTCAGTAAGGCCTTCGACAAAGTCCCCCACGACCTTCTGGCAAACAAACTACTAAAATGTGGGCTAGACAAAACTACGGTTAGGTGGATCTGTAATTGGCTAAGCGAACGAACCCAAAGGGTGCTCACCAATGCGTCGTTTTCATCATGGAAAGAAGTGACAAGTGGAGTGCCGCAGGGCTCCGTCCTGGGCCCGGTTCTGTTCAACATCTTTATTAACGACTTAGACGAAGGGTTAGAAGGCACGATCATCAAGTTTGCAGACGACACAAAACTGGGAGGGATAGCTAACACTCCAGAAGACAGGAGCAGAATTCAAAACGATCTTGACAGACTAGAGAGATGGGCCAAAACTAACAAAATAAAGTTCAACAGGGACAAATGCAAGATACTTCACTTCGGCAGAAAAAATGGAAATCAAAGATACAGAATGGGGGACGCCTGGCTTGACAGCAGTGTGTGCGAAAAAGACCTTGGAGTCCTCGTGGACAACAAGTTAAACATGAGCCAACAATGTGATGCGGCTGCTAAAAAAGCTAATGGGATTCTGGCCTGCATCAATAGGGGAATAGCGTCTAGATCCAGGGAAGTTATGCTCCCCCTCTATTCTGCCTTGGTCAGACCACACCTGGAATACTGTGTCCAATTTTGGGCACCACAGTTGAAGGGAGATGTTGACAAGCTGGAAAGCGTCCAGAGGAGGGTGACTAAAATGATTAAGGGTCTGGAGAACAAGCCCTATGAGGAGCGGCTTAAAGAGCTGGGCATGTTTAGCCTGCAGAAGAGAAGGCTGAGAGGAGACATGATAGCCATGTACAAATACGTGAAGGGAAGTCATAGGGAGGAGGGAGCAAGCTTGTTTTCTGCTGCCCTGCAGACTAGGACACGGAACAATGGCTTCAAACTACAGGAAAGGAGATTCCACCTGAACATCAGGAAGAACTTCCTCACTGTAAGAGCTGTTCGACAGTGGAACTCTCTCCCTGGGGCCGTGGTGGAGGCTCCTTCTTTGGAGGCTTTTATGCAGAGGCTGGATGGCCATCTGTCGGGGGTGCTTTGAATGCGATTTCCTGCTTCTTAGCAGGGGGTTGGACTGGATGGCCCATGTGGTCTCTTCCAACTCTACTATTCTATGATTCTATGATTCTATGATTCTATGATTCTATGATAAATTAATCAAGACACAATATTATTTGAGAACACAGAAATGCTTGACCACTCTGACAAACATCATGTTAGACTACACAGAGAAGCCATTGAAATCCACAAACACATGGACAATTTCAACAGAGAGGAGGAAACCATGAAAATGAACAAAATCTGGTTACCAGTATTAAAAAAAACACCAGAATCAAGACCATTCAGAACACCATTCAGAAACAGGGGAGGTCCAAAGGCAAAAAAAATCAAATTGCCAGTTAACACCTCCTAAACAGAGGATGCCTTCAGGTAACAATAGCCAGGCTACCTCTATGCAGATACCCTTACTGATTGACTTTGCAGCTTCATGGCTACTCAATGGTATTCAAGCTTGCTTACTGCAACATTCACACTTACTTTACACAGACAAAGGTTCTTTCTCCCAACCTGGACAGTCCACAAATAATTATACACTCCACCTGCCTCACCTCCAACAGACATCTGAAGATGCCAGTCACAGATGCAGGCAAAACTTCAGGAGAGAATGCTACTGGAAAATGACCACACATCCCAAAAAACTCACAGCAACCCATTGATTCCAGCCATGAAAGCCTTCGACAACACATTAAATCACTATGTTTCAGCAAGTTGTTAGCTAATGTAACTATGAAGATTAGCCATACATGTGTAGAAAGTAGTATTTCAATCAAGCACAGCATAAGCACGAAACACTTCAGGCACCTGACAAGATCTTGGAGCCTTGACATGGGACCTCAACACATTGATGAGGTCCTGCTGGGAGATTTGCTATCCTCTGTGGCAAATTGGCAGGGCAGCGGGGCAATACCGACACCCTGCACCCCTTCTCACCAGCATCTCTGTGCAGCTTATCCCTGGCCTGGCCTTATGGTTTCCAGTGGAACATGGGAAATCTCCTGTGTTCTGGGTGTAGTGTCATAGGATGTTTGTAGCTCATTTCTTCTATGGAGCCTCGCCGGAAGTGAGCCTACATTGTGTAATGGGCAGTGTGAGGCTTCGTCAATCAGCTGTGCTACAAGCATCCTAGAATGCTTGCAGCCTATTGTGTGATGAAGTCCACTGTTCTTGGGTCTCACTTTATTCAATCAATCAATCAATCAATCAATAAGGTGTTTTTGTTTGTAATGTAACATTGTATTGTTCTGCAATACTCCAAATGTCAGCTCTTGGACTGGCAAGAACAGTACGACTTTGTTCACACTTGCCCTGACCAGTCTCCAAGTAAGCCCACCAGCACACTGAATACGAGGCGGTTCAACATAGAATGCATTGCTTCAAATCTCAATTTATTTATTTATTTACAGCATTTATATTCCACTCTTCTCACCCCGAAGGGGACTCAGGGCGGATCACATTACACATATAGGCAAACATTCAATGCCTTTTAACATAGAACAAAGACAAGACAAACATAGGCTCTGAGCGGGCCTCGAACTCATGACCTCCTGGTCAGAGTGATTCATTGCAGTGATTCATTGCAGCTGCTCTCTAGCCTGCACCACAGCCTGGGCCCAATCTGATCTTTGTTGTGAACTCAAACCAAAAGAATCAAAGGGAAACACAGATAAGAGTCCCCATCCTTCCCATCTGTAACTTGTCTCTCCCAATGTTTTCTCATGGCAGGCTCATTCTTGTACTGAATCAGGATGAAAGGAGATGTTTTTGGGAAACATAATGTTATTATGTGTGCATGTATGTGGTAAAGGATTTGCTATTGTTTGCTTCTTAAATTAAAAAAGTGACTCCTCACATGTCACAAATACATCTGATGGGATTTTAAAAGATTTAAAGTCATGTATTTGCCACCATCATATATGCTTGAGCTCCTTGTCTCTTTGGCTTTCTCACATTACCAGTTCCAGTAACATGACCTGGATCTTTTGTGAACATAAGACATTGGCTTGGTTTTTCACTGAAAGCAATGTTGTTTGCTTCAAGTGATTTTTGGAGATGCTACACATTCATACATTTTCAAGAATAGGTCCAACAATGAAAAACTTGGGATCTCTAAAACTGTTTCCTCAGAGCTTCAAGAAACTTGAAAGAGAAACTGGAGAAGTCTGATTGCCATGTAACATATTTAAATTTTACATGAAAAATGAATGTGTATTTAGATTCCTATTGATATGTTAATACTCTTGACAGCATTTCAGTCTTTTAATTGGAGATTATAAAGACTTGCTGCAAATGCATATTTACAGCGAGATAGTGTTTTATTCAAGGATCTGGTTAATTTTAGAGTCTGGTTTTCATTTTCGAATAATCTTTTCTCTTTTTATTTCCCTCCCTGCCTTTCTCATTTGCTCTTCTGAGTTTAAAGTCTTATTGAAGCAAATTTTCTTGGCAAATAGTTCCTTTTTATATAGATATTGTTGGCTCTTTAACCCTTCAAAACGTCAATGTTAAATTTTCGTGTAAGGATAATGTTTTATTGCTTTTGATACAGAAAATATCAGTCACAACTCAAATCTTTTAAAAAGTGCTGTAGAGTGTAAAGGATAGCTATTTTTAACCATGTTTGATTGTAATCTTCTTCAGACATTTTCATTCCATCATGTCACTTATGTACATGCGAAGGAGAAACATGGAAGAAGATATTAAGCTTTTAGCTATATATATATATATATATATATATATATATATATATATATATATATATGAGAATGACTTTGTATTAGGGGAGCCTCCTCTCTGTTTTATGCCAGATGTATTCAGTTCTCAACTTTTCAATTTGCTCATATAACTTTTGAGTGTTAGATTTAAGGAGTGAACACACTAATTGCCCGGAGAAAGAAACCAAACTTTGTTGTAGGAACTCCATTCTACAATAGGGTAGGAACTCAAAATGTTGCTCTAAACTAATTACATCTTAGAAGGTTGAGAGAGGATTCATGAGAAAAAGAAGAGTAGGGAAACAACCTTAAGAATATCAATTTATCACAGAGGGGTTAGAATAAATAGACTAAGGACCTCATCGCATTGATGAGGGACAGTGGAGGGATTCGCCAGCCTGAGTGGTGAATCTGCAGGGCAGTGGGACAATCCCATCACTCTGTGCCCCACATGACCCACAGTGGTGCTTCCCCATCACACATGGGGAAGTGTCATCATGTGACTCCCCCCCCCCAAGTTTGCCCCGTTGCTGCCCACAGAACACAGGAAACTTCCCATGTTCTGGGAGAAGCATCCTAGGATGCTTTGGCACAGTTCATCTACATGGGTCTTTGCAAGCATCCAGTCAGAAGGAAGTGTGCGTCATGTGATGAGTGGTGTGGAGCTCCATAGATGAAATGTACTGCAAGCATCCTATGATGCTTGTGAAGACCCATGTAGTAAAAGCAAGAAGTGAAGGTACCATCACCAGGGGCTTTGAGGGAGGGGGCAGTGTTTGTTTCCTTGCTGCCTCTGGATCAGTTCCTGAGGACTCACTCGCTGAATTGGGAGGTGGTCTGTTACAGCCCAAAGGCCTCTGCAAGGGCTGCCTTGCCGAACCAGGGAGCGGCCTGCTCCTGCTCCAGCCCACAGGCCTCTGCAAGGGCCACCTTGCCGAACCGGGAGGTGGCCTGTTCCAGCCTGCAAGTCATCTGAGAAGACCATCTTGTCTCGCAGCAGACTTAAGGACTTAGTCCAAAACTCTTGGGTAAAGATCATCGGTCAACCATTGAGACTCTTGTGTAGTGGGGGTCTACATTTTGTTTCTTGGATTGACCTTAGAGGGTATTTTAAAATTAGAAGACTGGAATTAAGGATTTCTTAAGGGCTAGAGAAATAGTCAAGAGACATTAGAATATCCAGGTTTTAGAATATCGTTCTTGAGTGGTATTATCGGATGTAGTTAATCTAGTTGTTGATCCTGATTACGATAGAGTGCTGTGTGTGTATATTCCACGGGCCCCTTTTTGTGTCTGAACCACTACGAGATTGCTGTGCCTTTCTACCCCTAAGAGGTCTTACAGAGTGGGTTGAGAATTTTTGACTAGGACTGATGGATCTCTACTTGCCACAATTGAGTAATGTGCTCTCAAACATGTGTGATCTATTAGGTCAATTGATGGGTCTCCTCTTCCAACATTTGAAGGCTCTAAACAAAAAGCTAGATCACCTATTTGAGGGTGTGTTCCTAATTTTGGCCACCTCAACTAATAAATCTTGCTATCAGGGGGAAAAGATAGAGGAGCTTTCAGAACAGACAACCATATTTCAGTTTTGGGGGAGAGAAAACGAGGTCTCAGTTGCCCCTGGAGGGAGAGGGGAGGTTGGAAATGAAAATGATATTGAGGAATGGGAAAGAGGGAATATACAAGGTGGAAATATAAATCAAGATTGCCGGGAATTATTACATAGGTTGGACTACATGCATAAACCCCTCAAGGAGGAGAAGCAGAACTCTAGAAGCCAGACTCTAGAAGCAGAACTCTAGAAGCCAGAACTCTAGAAGGCAGACATATCATAGAGTTCTCCAGTCTAACAAACTGGCCTTTGATGTGACAAAAACTTGCCTGAATAGAGGTAGATGGAATACACTTAGTCAAGTCAAACTATCCCTTGCACAAATCCTCCTGATGTATCCTCCCGAAATTAAAATCAACTCCATCATCTGGCTCTAAAAACACAACATTAACAACTCCATGCAGTTGTTGATAACATTTAATGACGCTAACACATCCAAAGAAATATATGCACTCAAGCCTATATTATGTAGGTGGGGAATTACAGTGAGAAGGGTTTTCCAAGATCTAGCTCTCCACCCGCTATTACACGGGATTCGAGGAACCGCCCAAAGAGAGATTTACTCAAATAATCTCACGAGGCCCTTAAATCTGGCACCACAGGCCCATGACAATGAGCCAACTTATGAATTGAAATCTTCCACCCCCCTGAGAAGAAATTGGAAAGAGGTCCAAATGGCACCCCCAGTCTGCCCTTCCCCAATATTAGATACCATCTTCGGTGATGAATCTATCCCAGCAAGATCATCCCAAAGAAACCTACCCCCCCCCCCTAAAATTGACTATGAGCTGACTATCTTCTTATCCAAGTCCAGTCATTAACAACCCGGGTTATGGAGATTTTCAGAGCCGGGGATCCACCATTAGGACTGTACTGGGGAGGCAGAGATGCAATTGATTATACCAATGCAGGGAGAAGCACAACAGAGTCCTTGTGACCCCCAGTGAGATAGGTTAGAGAGCCAGCATGAACCTGGGCTTAAAGTTCTGCTGTTAAATGCTAGGTCTATGAATGGTAAAACAGCTGCCATTCAGGAACTAATCCTGGAGGAAGTAGCAGACCTAGCATGCATCACCAAGACCTGATTGGACAAGCTGGTGGAGTAAACACAAATGGAAGGCAGTAGGATCATTATCCACAATTGAAGTGCTACAGCAGAGCCACACACTCCTTAGTGGAATTTACAAAAGCTGCAGAAAGGTCTACTACAAACGCATGAAAGAACCTTCAGAAGCTACCTGAAGAAGGGATTTTGATCCAGAAACAAGGGTTACAAAATACCCGGGAATCCTTGTTTTAATGTTCTGCATTCCTTTGTTCTACATTCCTTTATGTTTTACATTCCTTTTGCGCATCTCCAAAACATTAACTTACATGGGACTATGATAAATTTATCTAAAGTGTGAACCACAATATACAGATGTTTATTTCTTTGACCATGCATTTCTAAGATGTTTATCTACGTGGGACAATACTGGAATTTAAAGTGTTGTACTCAGTTATTGAACATACTTATCTGTTACTGAAAAAACATACAAACATGAATATAATGTTTGATGTAATGCTGTAAACAGTTTGTATTTGTGTATTACTCATGCGCCTGTAAGGATTATAATTTGTCTGTTACATTGTTCTATTCTGTATATTAGTTAGTAATAGGACAACTGTATCTTTACACGTATTATAGATTTCTGTGTACTTTAGTGTAGTGGAGTAAACTTCACCCAGCTCTGCCCTCCGGGTTTCGGGGTGCACCAGCAGGCCAGACCTGGGTGGTGGGGAGGTGGGGTTGCGGTGATCTATTGTGATTCTATCACCTTGACCAGGTGCCCTGTTCTGCAATCTTCTGGGTTCGAATGTGTCCACCTGAAAGTGGGTAACCGGGACAGTATGGGGATTCTGCTTGTGTACCGTCCACCCTGTGACACAGTAGTCTCCCTGCCAGAGCTTGTGGGGTGGTCTCTGGTTTGGCATTGGAGTCTCAACAGCTAATCATGCTGGGAGACTTCAACGTTCATGCGAAGGCCACCCTGTCTAGCGCAGCTCAGAATTTCATGGCTGCCATGACGACCATGGGACTGTCCCAAGTAATATCTGGGCCCCCCATGTAGCTGGACATACTTTGGACCTAGTTTTTATAATGGACGGTGGAAATGTCAGGGTGGAAGAGCCAAAAATTCTTCCATTGTCATGGACCGACCATCACCTGATCAGCTTTAGGGGTGGAGGGCTCATTAAGTTGGTCCACCCCAGGAGACTTATGGATCCGGATGGATTCCTGACTTCTCTTGGGGAGTTTGCTGCCATGCTGGCTGACGATACTGTCGATGCTCTGGTAGACCTCTATAACTCAGAGGTGACTAGGACAGTAGATACAATCACCCCTGAGTGTCCCCTCTTGTCGCAACATCCCAGACCAGCCCCCTGGATCACCCCTGGTGATGAAGCATATGAGGCGGGAGCTAGAGAGCCTCTGGCGGAGGACTCAAAGAGCATCTGACTGAACACGGGCTAGAGCCTCTCTTAAGGCCTACTGTGCAGCAATGAGAGCAGCCAGAAAGACTTTCTCGACTGCTTGCATTGCGTCTGCAACCAATAGACCAGCAGAGTTGTTTCAGGTGGTCAGGGAGCTCCTCCTTCCTCATTGGGGGAGGGGCCCCCAATACCTGGCAACCCGATGTGGTGAGTTTGCACATCATTTTGCAAATAAAGTCATTCAGATATGCTCTGACTTAGATGCCTACCTTAATACAGAGCCAAGGAATGTAACAGAGGCACCTGTCTGTCAGGTTTTGTTGGATTCATTTCGACTTGTTCAGCCTGATGATGTTGACAAGATTCTTGGAACAGTGAGAGCGACCAATTGTGGTCTAGACCTTTGCCCATCCTGGCTTATTAAACTTGCCAGTGCGGGGTTGGTTGATTGGTTTATGGGAATTATAAATGCCTCTCTCCAACAGGGGTGTATACCATCTTGCCTCAAAAAAGCAATTGTAAGACCTATTTTGAGAAAGCCATATTTGGATTCGTCATTATTGAACAACTATCGACCAATCTCCAACCTCCCATTTTTGGGAAAGGTTCTAGAGAGGGTGGTGTCTTCTCAGCTCCAGGAATTCTTGGTTGAGACCGATTATCTAGATTAATCGCAGTCTGGTTTCAGGCCTGGCCATGGGAATGAGATGGCTTTGCTCACCTTGGTGGATAACCTCCTCAGAGAGCTAGATGGGGGGAGTGTATCCCTACTGGTTCTCCTGGGCATCTCAGCGGCATTCGATACCATTGACCATGGTATCCTTCTGGGGTGGCTCTCAAGAATGGGTCTTGGGGGCATTGCTCTGCAGTGGCTCCACTCCTTCCTGAGGGATCGCACGTAATTGGTGAAGCTGGGGGATACCTGCTCAGACCCCTAGCCTTTGACCTGTGGGGTCCCGCAAGGTTCTATTCTATCTCCCATGCTTTTTAACATTTACATGAACTGCTGGGTGAGGTCATCCGGAGTTCAGTGCCATCTCTATGCAGATGATACCCAACTCTACTAGTCTTTTCCACCAAACTCCAAGGAAGCTGCCCAGACCCTAAACCAGTGCCTGGCAGCTGTGACGAACTGGATGAGGGCTAACAAGTTGAAGCTTAATCCAGAGGTCCTCCTGGTCAGTCGCAGGACCAATCGGGGTATTGGGTGGCAACCTGTGCTTGATGGGGTCGCACTCCCCCTGAGGGCGCAAGTCCACAGCTTGGGGGTCCTCCTGGACCCTACGCTAGCACTTGAGGCTCAGGTGTTGGTGGTGGCCTGGAGAGCCTTTGCACAATTAAAACTTGTGCACCCACTTCGACCATTCCTCAAGAAATCTGACTTGGCCACGGTGCTCCATGCCTTGGTTACATCCAGATTGGACTACTGTAATGCTCTCTACATGGGGCTGCCCGCAAATACAGTCCGGAAATTCCAGCTGGTTCAAAGGTTGGCAGCCAGGCTTCTAATGGGAGCTGGCTACAGGAAGCATACAACACCCCTATTAAAGCAGCTCCATTGGCTGCCAATAAGCTGCCGGACCCAATTCAAGGTGCAGGTATTGACCTATAAAGCCCTTCATGGCTCGGGCCCTGCCTATCTCCATGATCGCATCTCCCCTATGAACCAGTGCAGGCCTTGAGCTCAGACAGGGAGGCCCACCATCACAAGTGCATCTAGTGGGGACGAGGGAGCGGGCCTTATCGGTAGTGGCCCCTCGGCTCTGGAATGCTCTCCCTAAAGAGATCAGATTGGCCACCACGTTGCCACTCTTTGAAAAGAATTAAAAACCTGATGGTTTTAACAGGTTTTTGAGTCCGATTAGCCTCATTAGCCAAATTGGACTCTACTCTGGTACACTGCTAATCTCTCGGCCCTAAGATATGTGCACAAGTTTTTCTATCCCTAATATGGACCATGTTAATCTGCCCTGATTCCTGCCCCCTTGAGCAAAGTTTCTGACTGTGATTATTTATTTTATTTATTACTAATTTTAACCTAATTGTTTTTTATTATTTTAATGATGCGCTTTTACTGTATTAAGTTATTGTATATTGTATCTTGTTTTGCACTGGTTGGAAACAGCCCTGAGTCCCTTCGGGGAGATAAAGTGGTATACAAATAAAGTTTTAATTTATGTATCTTCTTCTTAGGCGATCTCTCATAGTTTGAGAATGATGGTCCTCCATTTCTTGGAAGACGCCTGTGCGTGATTTTTTTTTAATGTGTGGAGGTCGGTACACAGCTGGTCAACACACAGTCTTCACAGATTGAGGTCCCAGCAGTGGTGTGATTAACACAACGAGAGTGGCTTCTCAGTCTGTTGCAGCCTTTTTCTGCCTTCACAGCCGTTGTAACATGTACCATGTTATACTCCACCTGCTCCGCCATTGAGGTCTTTGGGTCTTCGGATTGTTCTTGGTCTGGATCCTCCCCTGTGGCCACTCCTGGGAGTGTGTGACTCCTGTGGTTGTGCTCGCAGGTTCACTGGAACACGCAAGCCCCCTCACCACTTCAAGGTGACAATCCATCGAGGAAAATTTTTATATGTGTGTGTGTGTGTGTGTGTGATGAAGGAGGACACTCAGGTACTCTAACTATCTAATCTTATTTATACTGCATACTGTGATACATTATTCACTCTTTAGTGATAAGCCTTGTTGCATTTCTAACATAAAGGATGCAATTCATCCTAGTATAGCCTAACAAATATAAGATAAATGGCATCAGTATAAACAGTGAGCTCCATGAAAGTATGTTGGTGTCAGTCAGAATCATTAAGGAACTGACCAGTCTGGGAAGAATGCCAGATGCAATGGAATGTAAATTGATAAAAATGCTTTGAGAGTTAAATACTAGACATTAGATATCAGAAAGAAACACAAACACTAGATGAGATCACTACACTAAGTGCCAGTAAGGGATAAGATGTGGGACGAGTCATTTAAAAATGTTGATTGGTCAACAAAGAAGCTGAGTAGGCATAAGGAGAAAATAAGAAAAACCCAAGAAACTGACTTTACCAGACTGCTTTAGGATGAGTTTCCAACCAAGTCACTGGTGTAATTAACAGAGATGGCTGATCCTGATAACCATAAAAATGCTGTCCTAAAATGATGATTTGTAGTAAGAATGCATACATGTACATAAGTAATTATGAATCCTTCTAAGACAGTATGAGGAATTACATAGCTCTAACAGGCTTCTGCAATCACACAGATATCCAAGAATTATCCTTGTTACATCTTAAAACAGTGGTTCTCAACCTGTTGTCCCCAGATATTTTCGGCCTTCAGCTCCCAGAAATCCTAACAGCTGGTAAACTGGCTGGGATTTCTGGGAGTTGTAGGCCAAAAACATCTGGGGACCCCAGGTTGAGAACCACTGTTTTAAGATGTAACAAGGATAATTCTTGGATACCTGTGTGATTGCAGAAGCCTGTTAGAGCTGTGTAATTCCTCATACAGATGAGAAAGTGTACCAGAATGATTTATAGACTATAATTTTGGTTTTATGTTTAAGGTGATTATAAATATGGTACAAGGCATGGAGGCTGATCACATATCATTGCTCCAGACTTCTCTGAAGTTTTTTCTGTGACAAGACACAAAAATTACTATGTACTTTGCTAACATGCTGACTGTGGATTCAACTGAGGAAGATCAAACGGTATGCATGGGTTCCCCTTTCACCAGCCTCGACTGCCATAGTCCTTTCCTCTTCTGCATTGCACAAAAAACATTACCATTTCTTTTGAGACAGACCATGTATGTGCCTCAATGGTCTAAAATTTTACTTATGTATTTTAACTGTGTTGTACTCCATCTTGATCCTTGAGAAGTAGATAATGTATTATTATCATGATAGTCATATAATACGATTTAATGGTACCTTACATATAACGTAATGCTATATAATGAATTCTGAGAGCCCAGACATTCCTCTGCCAGTGTTTCTCCCTAGGGCAATATAAGAATACTTACAATAAATAGTCTAAAAAGAGTACCCCAAAACTGGCTCACTTGCCAGTTAAATATATTGAAATTTCAATACTTAAAATGTTTAAAATGAGTGTTGATGCTAACTTAACCTGTTTGGCTTATACACCATCATGAGTTAGAAATGTACAAACTAGATACTGAGATCCTGGACAAAATGCAGAATTAACTGAGAAGTGGGACAGACCCTCAATCCCTTATTTTAAGGGATAGCGATAGGGAAACCATTCCTGTTTCATCTGTCTGTGAAAGTTCTCCCTGAGATATGGAGTCCTTGAAAATGAAGAGTCTGAAATCACAGGAAGACCCCCTATAAATATTCAGTAGGACACTAATCTTCCACAAATAGAATGCAGTGGTAGCCGATAATTTCCATGCCAATGGGATTATAAATCTATACTGCATAGTATTCCAAACTTTAAGAACCTATGCAAATACTGAAATCTATCTTAAAGATAGGGCTAGCTATTCAGTCTTAATGTATCTGTGATTTAACTGTATTTTCTGTACTGTTCCTTTAGATAAGGCTTTACAGAAAAATTATTTCTCTAGAACAGTACATTCTATTTCTCATCAGTCCATGGACAGAATTTACAACAGCTCAGGGGAAAAAGGTAATGGAATGGAATGTCAGGAAGATGGGTGATGAGACACATAGATGCAAAAACATGAGGGAGAACTATGTCGTTCCCCAGTTAAGTGGTTTCCTCACTCTCATTCAGAAGCTATTTTTAAATATTTTCAGGAACAAAAATGAGATCAGTCCATGCAAACCAATGTTCACCCCCACTTTTAAGACACTCCAGAAAGTATGAGGAAAGATAAAATGCCTATTCAGTCTACCACATTTTTTATTTAACAAAAAGCATTGATTTACTGTGACACTTTTTAATTTTTTAAAAAAGTCAGTTTTGGCACCATCACATGCAGATAGGAATTGAATTTGCTGAGACCAAGATGGAGGAGGCTCTGGAATTTTAGATAATGCAGGCATTGTAAACAGATGGAACGCTTTAGATAGCTAACCTTAGACACAGCACATCTTCTGGACCAATGCCACCAGACATTAGGAAGTAGTCATTAGGGTCATTAGTCTTTCACTTGCTCCTGGCAGTAGGAAAAGTTATCTTAAGTCAGTGAGGGAATTTTCCTGTTTTAGGCAGCAGCAGCATGGATTTCAGGTTGGTTGGCCAGTATTGGTGGCACATATTTTACATTTCTGTCATTTGTGCACATGTACCACGATACTGCACCATTCCTACAATACGGGATAGCAACAACTTACCAAGATATGTTCTTCTCTCTCTTCAAATTAAGGGGCTTGGAAAGCCTTTGGGCTATCATTTGCTCCCCCACATTATGAGGTTTTGGTGTTTTATGTTGTTGTGTTTCCTTTACATATTACTTTGGAGTCTTGTGGATTAGTAAGCTAGTGGTGGCATCTAGAAGTAACACTTCTGGTGAGCCAATTGAGATGCATTTTAGAATCACTGCCATCCTAGATTTGAATTTTTTTTAAAAAAAGAAATAGGATTGGGAATAGCAGTAGTGGCTGAGAGAGTGGGAGTGGAGCCAACGGAGAACAAGCAGGGAGCCATCAAGATTCACTCCCCATCTCTCAGCTGGCTTTCTCCAGTCTCTCACCTGCCCCCCCCCCCATCTCCTAGCTAGTTTCTCCCAATCTCTCAGCTGGCTCCCCCCACCTCCATCAAATCTTCCACCTGGTTTTCTCCCAATCTCTCTGCTGGATTCTCCTCTTTCCTTCGGCTGGTTTTCTCCTGATTTCTCAGCTGGCTGAAGAAATGGGGAAAGCCAGCATTGGGGAGGGGAGTCAGCTGAGCGAAAGGGGGAAAGCCAGCTGAGAGACTGGGTCTGTGGTTTCTTTAAGGAAAATATTTTTCCTAAAATTGAAACTCTCTAAAGCAGGCAATGGCTATTTGCTGCCACCAATTATATTATATGTACCATTGCTGCCACCAATTTTAACATATGTCCCACCACTCACTGGAGCCAGCACACAGAGCCACACAAAAATGGCAGGAAACTCTGTCTTTTAGAGTGATGGTTAATATGCAGACAGGCCACATCCTTATATTAATAAACAGAAAGACACACTGAAGACTTGAGGTGAAGTAAAAACAAAATTGTGTACAGTAATTTATTTAAAACTAAAACCTAAAGGTTGCATATTGGTTACAGAAGAATAACAGATTTTTCTTTAACAGGGAATGTTTCTTTAACTTGTGTTCCTCAGAACTGTGTTTCCTCACAAATTAACAAAACAGGCTATTAAATCCTCTCAGACCTCTCTTCCAGAGGCACTAAACTTAAGCACTCTATTCTCTAGAGGATCTCTTCAATATTTAGCACTTCTCTCCAAAGGTTATTATAAACTTTTTCCCTCAAAGAGGTTCTTTACTAATAGCTCCCAAACTCTTACTTCCTCTTCAAACTCCACTTCCTGATTAAACTAACTCTCTGTCTGAATATCTCTTTCTGCCTCACTGGCGCCGCCTACCTCCTGTTGCTAGACAACTCCCCCCAACTCCATCAACCCATCAGACTCCATTACCATATATGGAGCTGCCTGATCTTTCCTCCCCTTGCCTGGCTCTGCCCAGAACTAACTTAACACACCAACCCTGCAAGGTAGGCCTAATCCGTTACACTCCCCCTCCCCCCAAAAGGTGGTACCCTAGATTTGGTGAAATGTGGTTTTATTGTTTTTCAGATGCTAGGTTCTGCATGGAGAGGTTGTGTATCATTATTTGCAAATATAACAGGCTCTACTGGGCAGTACACCAGACATAGAACCTGCTATTTTGGATCAAGGCTGGGCTTGAGTGACCAAGCTACAATGTGAGTGGATAAAAAAAGATAGCCACTCTGACATGATTTGCTTCTCATGTAGTTCAAGAATGCAAGAAGTCTCCACTGCTTATTATAGTCATTCATTGTGAGTAATGAACTTCGTTTGCTGAGGATGAAAGGCCTGATTTTCAAGCAGCCCTTACCTTCAAATTATTCAAGCACAATGGCTTGCAATGTATTTTTTATGCTCAGTCACAATCTGAAATATTGCCCACATGCCACTGTCCATTAGCCAGGTTTTGTCTTGTATTTTTTAAAAAGACCTACGTGTACACAATTGAGTTTTATTTTTAAACCATCCTTTTGCCAAGCCAACCATAGATTCATTTGAACAGTGGAAAAATGTTTCTTGGTGTGCAACAACTGTTTCATAAATTGTCACCAGCTCGTTGACAATTTTCTGGCATGAAAGATGGAAATTGTGTTAGAATTTATCACAGCTGAAACTGCGTTTATATATAGATACAGATCATACTTGAACCTTAAGTTCAGAGAGTAGCTTTTTACTTTGAAGATTTGATTGCTATTGTTTTCTCTGAAGATTCAAAATAATATGAGAAAACTCAAACAATTGCTTCTGGCCAATTAACTGTGGAGACCTTTGAGATTAAATAAGTGACATTTGTGTGAAGGGCTCTTAACATATAGAGAGAGCACCACTGTCTTTCAGTAATTTTAAATTAAGATAAAAGGAAGAAAAAACTAAGTTCTTAAGAGATAGTGTGACAAATTTGACTCATGCTAGTGAATTGCAGACATGACGACAGTAGAATAGAGAAAAATCTATCTTGACTCTGTGAAAGCATTGATCAATAAGCAATAGACAAATGTTTTTAAAAAGAATGCCTTGTCACATTTTATAAGATAAGACTCATTCAGTTTCCAATAATGTATTGTGTCCTTTTTCATATATTTTTACACAGAATTTCTCCATATTTAAGAGTGGTCCTATAATCATTCACCTGGCTTCTTCCACTTGCAAGAGAGGAAAAAATACACTTAGATATTTCAAGGGAGAAACTGAATAGCAATTTGCTTGCTTTCTTGTAGCTCCTTGGCTTTAAGCAGGGACTAAGAACCTCAAGGGCAAACTCATCCACCATCAAAGACTCCCAAACTTGACAGATTTCTATGGGAATCTTCCTGTGGGAGTTGGCCCTCTCTGGTGATATAAATTCAGACCTGAAGATCCTATCCATGGCAAGGGGGAAAATGGGTTGACCCATCACACTTTTTTGATGCATCTTTAATTACTTATAAGAATACTAATGAAGTGCTCTTATTCAATCCGAGCTCTTGTAGCTGGTCTCATTCTTCATATCATGGAAGAATATTTAAACATGACTATTTTGTCCCTTCTTAACCTAAGCTGGTAGAGAACAGAATCACATGGCATTATCACCCTTCTCTGGACATATTCCAGCTTGTCAAAGTCCTTCTTGAGTTGTGGTGTCCAGAACTAAACCCAGTTTTTCAGATGATGTCTAACCAAAGCAGAACAGAGTGATACTGTTACATCCTTCAGTTTAAATACTATACTCCTATTGATGCAGCCTAGATTCACTTTATTTAGACTATACCAATCATGCTAACCTAGGTAGTCAGCACTGGTAATCCAGGAGAAAGGATATTAGCTTGACAGTCATAATAATTTTATATAAACTATTTTAAACTGGGAACTATATTGCATACTGTATCTATTTTTTTTATTTTCATACAGCTGTAAACCCACATTTCTAAGCTTTTAATTGTGAAGTTTCTACCCACAAGGCAGAAAAATATTTAAGGCAGAAATAAAATGATTTAAATGATTTTAATGGAATAATAGATGAGGAAATGGATAAATCTCATTTTACAATGAAAAGGAAAGGGAAAACACAAAAAAAATACAATCTTAAGTAAAGTAATAAGGAATAAAAAGATGATTGATATTTGGTGAATGCTAAAGGGAAATGAGAAAAGATTTACATTTCATTCTATGGCTCATCAAAATTTCTCTAGGATAGATTATTTTTTTGTTTCACCAAACATGTTACCTAAGATAGTAGATGCTGGAATAGGAGTAATAAAATGTTCAGACCATGCATTAATAAGCTTGGATTTCCAAATAAAGAAGGATTACAAAACATATAAGAATTGGAAAGTAGGAAACGCAATATTAGAGAATAATAAGATGGTAGAGAAAATAGCTAAAGAACTAGGAGAAATTTGGGAAATTAATGATAACAATCAATGTTCTTACGCAATGGTGTGGGATACTATGAAAGCAGTAACAAGGGGCCTTTTTATAAAAGAAGCATGTAATTTGAAAAGAGAGCAAGAAGTAGAGAGAAAGAAATTAGAGTTAGAAATCCAGGAATTAGAAAAGAGATATGTAAAAGACAAAGATAAACAAAGTTATCTTAAAGCTTTGGCAAAAAGGAAGGAACTAGAAAAATATAATTTAGAAAAAGCACAGAGAGATTTAATATATACAAAAAGAGAATATTTTGAATATAGTAATCGGAATTCTAAAATGTTAGCTAGAGCAGCACAAGATAAGAGAAGTAAAAACTTAATTGGAACTATTAGAGATAAATGGGGCAGAGAAGCTATCTCAATGAAAGAAAAATTGGCCGTTTTTCAAGAATTTTATCAAAAACTATATACAGCTGTTGATAATCCAAATAATAGGATAGAGGAGGTGATAGATAAATATTGGAAAATAGAACTACAAGAAATAGATAAAAAAAGCATGGAGCAATTAGTTTCAGAAAAGGAAATAGAAGAGGTTATAGATAAATTAAAAGGAGGGAAGACCCCAGGAATGGACGGGTTGGGACCGGAATATTATAAAAAATTTAAATTAATGTTGGTACCAAAATTAAAAGAATTATATAATAGGATAATGGCAGGAGAACAGATCCCACCGTCGTGGCAAGAATCAAGGATCATATTAATTCTAAAACCAAATAAAGATCCTACAGATCCTGGTTCATATAGACCTATCTCCCTTATAAATCAAGATGCTAAAATATTGACAGCAATAATGGCAAAGAGAATAAATAGCTTTATATATAATTATATTCAAAAAGATCAATGTGGATTTATCCCTGGAAGAAATATGTCAAATTTAGTGGGAAGAGTACTAAATATAATTCATAAAATTAAGGGGAAAAAATCAAAGGCAGGGATATTGGCCCTAGATATATTCAAAGCATTTGACTGTGTCTCATGGACGGCATTAAAAAAATATTAGAAAAATTTGGATTAGGAGAGAGATTTAGAGGATTGATTGATAAATTATACTCAATTAATTATGCTGCAATTCAAGTAAACGATGGCCTAACAGAAAAAATAAGATTAACCCGAGGGACAAGACAGGGATGCCCCCTTTCACCTACCCTATTTGCAATAGTTATAGAAATATTAGCAAATATGATAAGAGAGGATACAAATATAAAGGGGATAGGGAGGGAAGGAAGATACAAAATATGTTTATTTGCAGACGATACGCTATTATCCCTTGAAAATCCAATAGAACAGTTAAAAAGAATAGAAACACACTTAACAGAGTTTGGGGAAGTCACAGGCCTTCAAGTTAATTGGAACAAATCAGAAATTTTATTATTTAATTACACTAAAGAAGAGGAAGAGAGAATAAGAGAAGGGGGTTTGTGTAGAATAAAAATAAAGAAGTCAATAAAATACTTAGGAATAAACATATCTAAAGAAATGGGCAATGTAGAAAGAGATAATATGATCAGATTAAGAAAAAATGTTAAAGACACTCTGGCTAAATTTACCAAGCTTAAATTGTCTTGGTTTGGTAGAATTGCATTAATAAAAATGAAAATATTACCCAAAATAAATTTTTTGTTTAGAATGCTACCTATCAAAATTTCAACTGGTGAAATTACAAATTGGCAGAATATGATAAATACCTTTTGTAATGGGAATAAAAGGGCTAGAATCAATAAGGAAAAATGGTATAAAATACAAAAGAATGGAGGTCTGGGAATACCAAACTTAAAACTGTACTATATGGCAAATCAATTAAGGTATATTATTGAAGGGATTATAGGACAAGAGGATTTAGAATGGTTAGAAGAAGAGAGTAAAGATATAGATATGAAATTAGAAAATATTTTCTTCATAGGGAAAACCAGGAATTCGGAGAAGAAATGGTATAATAAAATAGGGAACCCTTTTTTAAAAAATATATTAGAAATTTGGGCCAAGTATGAAGAAAAACTAATACCACCAATCTCCCCATTAACACCGGTGTTAATTACAAAAAATTTCCCAATGAATCTCAAAAGGGAGTTAGAAAGAACATTTAAAGAAAAAGGAATGATGAAATTAAAGGATTGGGAATAAAAAAATGAAAAATCTAGGGGAAATAAGGAATCAACTATCAGGGAGTATTGGGTGGTATAAAGTTCTACAATTGGAAAGATGGGCAAGGGAAATAAGAAAGAAATATAAGGGAGATAGAGAACTTACAAAATTTGAGAAGATGATTAGTCAAAGGGGGGGAAGGGAAGGAAAAGAAAGAACCAAAGGTATAACAAGTGATATTTACAAATTGCTAATAGATAAAGAGCAGGAGCAGGATCACCTTAAAGAAATGTGGGAGTTAGATTGCAATAAGGAAATACACCCTCAAATTTGGAAAGAAATGTGGAATATGCATATATTAAAAACATGTCTATAAGAATAAAAGAGAATTATTATAAAGTGGTTTGGAGATGGTATCTCACACCAATTAGATTAAATCAAATTGATAAGAAATACTCTAAGCAGTGCTGCAGGGGCTGCCAGGAAAATGGTACATATATACATATGTGGTGGTCCTGTAAATATGTTCAAAAATTTTGGGAGAACGTTTTTAAAGAAATAAAGGGAATCACCAAAATAGAAATAATAGGAACGCCTGAAATAGCACTGTTGTCATTTATGGATAATATTCAAGTATCAAAAGAGTTAAAGGAACTAATCGCCAACTTGCTAACAGCAGCAAGATTGTTAATAGCCAAAAAATGGAAAGGTAGTGAGGAGTGCCAATTGGAAGAATGGTATAAGGAGGTTTGGGATATTGCGATAAATGATAAATTGACATGTAAGATTAAAATTAAAAGAGGGATATTAAAAAGGGATGATTTTGGGAAGATATGGGGAAAATTTATAGAGTTTGTATATGTAGAAGGTAAGGGGAAAAAACCTGTAAAAGAAACAATGGAATTTTGGAAATAAATATTGTAACTGGCTGGTCTGGGGTGAAGGGATAGCACTAGGTGAGGGGTAATAAAAGGTAAATAATATGAGTATGTAATATAGAGAGTGAAAATACTATATGAGCTTGATATATATAACTCTGTATTGCAAATTTGTTTAAGAATGTATAAGTTTCAAGTATAAATAAATAAAAATTAAAAAAAAAAAAAAGAAATAAAATGCTTGTTTCAGATTACAAAAAGCAACCCCCCCCCCCCCCCAAAGGGATATCAGTGTTTTGGGGGCTTTTTTGTTTTAAAAAATGACTGTTCTAAAGATTTTGTTAAATAAAAATCCGGTCACATTTCAAATTCTGTAACACTTCAGCACACGTTGCTATAATTGTACTCTCCCAAGGACACCTATGATCTAAGTTCTTTGAGCACTCTTCAGCAAATGATTCTATTGGAATTCTGCAATTATCTTACATTAACCCTTGCCGGCATGTTTAGGTGGATTAAACACATAAAAGGTTTCTAGTTTAGAATATTTTATATTTTGCTTTTTAAAATCTAATAAAATGCTCTTTGTTCAGCTGGTCTTTATTTGTAACATTTTGAGATGAAACAGTCCGTGGTAAGGTAAGGTCATATGCAGTGTTTTTGCACAAGTTGTAATTTAGTAAAATAATATATATGGAAAACACGAAGATATGCAGGCCAATGAAACATCCAAACTCTCATGCTGTTCTACTTGCTAATTGCTCTTTTGTTCCTCCAGAGGTGCCTATAATCATTCACATCAAATAGATTAGTTCTTGTCCTAACGGCTTTTATCCTGGATAATGTGAGAGATATTTTCTGATCACCACAGAAAAGTTTGTGCTGCCTTGATTAATAGAACAGAAAAGAACAGAATCTCTTTGTACTTCAGCTATCACCATTCCAGTCCAACATGGTGCAACCCTGTGTATATTTGCTTGGAAGTTAGTCATGCTATGTTCAAGTAGCTTGCCCTTGATAGGAAAGGTATGTACGATTGCTGTTTCAATACTTCTTACCATTGTACTGACATTAGAGGTCAGTTCAAACAATTCCACTAGAATTAGGGTTGTCAGGTAAAATAAGGGATAAGGTCCCTTTTCCTTGCATGGCTGCATAGGAGAGAGAATTTCAGTAGAGATTTTTTGCCATTCAAGCAACACCAGCTACAATTCCATCTGATATATATTTGTTCAAAGAAAACTAGCACTGTTCCTTATTTCACCTGACAATTCTAACTGGAATACATTTTCAAACACGTTTATAGCAGATTTAACCATTTATCCTTTACATTATAGCTGTAACATAATGAAGAGATCCGAGGATTCTTTTTTAATTGATAATTTTTATTCAGAAAAGCTAATACTAAGCATAAAAACAGAACAAAAAAACACCAAGAATATAAGAGAAAATACAAAAACAATAGAGATACGTTTTCTTAATACAGTATATAAAATATGCCACTGATAGCTCCACTGGGATCCCCCCCAACTAAACATGAACTACATACACATATTCAGACTAAGGGCTTTAAATTCTCTGCCTGATATTTTTTTATCTTTTCCCCATAAGATGACACTCTTCTAATTTCAAAACAAAAACAAACAGTAATTGAGGTATGACCCCTTCTTTGCTGAAGAAACATAATAAAGTGAGTTTAGGATTCTAGTGCAGGGTACACTAAGGAACTGATTATGTGCATCTAGGGCATAAGGGATTCTTGATTAGAACAACTAACTGACTTAACGTCTCAAGTTGTTATGAAAGGTGAGTAACAAATAAAAAGTATTATTATGTATTATTGAACAGTATTCATTTTGCAATATCAGGTATAAATGAAACTGACTGCAACCATCACCCAGAACTTGTATATCTATTACCTAGGCTTCTGGATTAGTTAGCAGACATGAGCTAATAGAGCAGAGATGAATAGATCAGAATCTACTGACAGATCTCTGTGTTACTACAGTAATACAACAGTTAGGTTTTCTGATCCTTAGACAATTAACAAGAATAGCAATAAAATGTCTCTCCTCCTGACTTGAATGACACCACTAAAATGAAGAAAACTCAGGACAAGCAAGACTATGTGTTTTATGATAGCACTATGAGTCGTATCTGTGCTAATCACAACAAATTCCTGGGCTCAGAAAATTATCATATGCTATTGCAACACCTGCACTTTCTGTAATTCCATTGGCATTCAAATTCTAGCAGAGGCAGTGTAGTGATTTGAGCATTGGACTACAACTCTGGAGACCAGAGTTTGAATATCTCTAGACATCCATGGAAACCTACTAGGTGACCTTGGGCAAATCACACTCTCCCAGTTTCAAGGGACAGCAAAGGCTACTCATCTCTGAACAAATCTTTCTTTCATGAATTGAAAATGACTAAAATGTACACAACACAACAAAATGGCCAGAAAACGGGATTTTCCACCTAGGGAAGAGATGTGTGTTTTTTCCTCCTATTTAGGAAGGGAGGATAAATTTCTGCAGCAGGGAAAAAAAGCATTATCCGTTACTTTCTGTCATGGTTGTACATTGTACTGTCATTGACCTGTTCCGAAAGATACACAATATGAAATAATTACTTTACTTTTTTTTAATAGTAAGAATGGCTATTGTTGCCCAACAGCAGATGATTGCCTATAAAAGGCACTGCAAATTTTCCTCCCAAAGTGCTAAATAAGAACAGGTACCAGAAAACAATATCCAGAATGACAGCTGCAAAACGTAACGATTTGGGTTGTTTCCCATTATACCTGGAAACATTTGATAATTTATATGGGAACCAAGGGTCATAAATAAGAGGTACCAGGAGGCTTCTCTGGCTATTTGGTTGTATAAATCAGTGTTCTCTATATCATGCTATTTGTTGCACAATGCACAGTGTTATACTGCAAGGCCATGATTGCTAGCTGGTTCAGTATCACTGTATACATAAATCAAAATGGTGTGTGCAAAGAGTACATATTAAATACAATATTGATTCGACTTGCCTTTCCTAGGATGAACAAGAGCAAGCAGTTGGGTCACAGCTATGCTGGAATTGTTTTGACCTGATTTGGCACTGCTTGAAAAAAACTCATAATGCAAGCAAGAGGAGAAGTAAGAATATGGGCTGGAGAATTAATGGTCTGAAAAGCGAGAGAGGTGAAAACAATTGAAGCTGAAACACAGCCATTTATTTATACAGCATAGGGATTTTTGGGGTATATGTTTATGTTCCCCTGAAGTTATTTTGCTTTATTAAGTAAGAAAAAAAAGAATTATAGACTAAAGACAAACACAGAAAGAATTCATGTACAAAACAGGGATAGAAAGAATATTCCAAAATATTTGAAAAATGATTGACAAGCAAAATTCTTGGGCATCAAGAGTCACTGGAGAGGAGAATCCTGGGCTGGATAATGTTTTTGTCATAGGATCTTATTCACATGTAGATAACATTTTCTGTTCAGTATACAGTATTTTATATATTGAAAATACAGTAGTGTACCTATACAGAAATATTTTTGTGCAGACAATGCTATTTATGTGAGAAAAAACCTGGGTTTTGCACATCTCAAACTGTGAGTAGTCTTAGAAAAGTGCAGTTTTTAAAGACTGATTGGCAGTATAGAGAAAATCACTAAATTTACTCATTGCTTATTTTATGAATTAAATTTGCAAAGCATAGAGGTAAAATCAACCTTAAGAGACAGTGGCACATATATCTTGCACCTTTACACCTCAATTGTGAAAGTGAGAAATTAGTCTCTGTGACACATCTAACTCCCCATGCCTTTGCAGAAATTTTGTATTTATAGAGCAGAAGTAGGCAAAGTGTGAATCTTTAGCACATGTATTCCTAGCACATGTGTTTCCTTACAGATGTTTTCATGGATTTCACTACCATATAGGATTTCCTGACTGACTTTATTTCTGCAGAGAAGAAGAGAGGGGGAAGGAAAGAATTGCTACTCCTGGGTACAGCTTCTTTGGGATATTTTGGTAACCTTTGAAGGCCCCCCCTCCCGAAAGCCACATTAAAGTGCCCCTACCTCATTGCTCAGCTCTAATGAAGAGAATGCCAAGCCATCCCACACAGATGATTATGCTTTTTGTAAAATAGAAAGCACCGAAGAGGCTTGTGTTTTAGTTCCCCAAGGCTATGAACTGATGAGTTTAAATTTCCCTTATTTTGGTGAAAGATATTACGTTTATATTCACATAGACATCAAGCATAAAACCTGCATATGACTGTGCTAGGAAGTCCCAGGGCTCTCTTTACCCTGAGAGTTGTTTAGAGAGATGACATTGATCTACTTTGTTATCTAGTTTAAGAGTTGGGGTCATCTTGGTGTTTGCCACACATTTAGTTGATATGAACTTAAAAGGAGCATATCTGTTTTTAAGAACTGTGTCTATGTGTATTCAAGTAATCAAACATTATAAAAATCATGTGTCACAACCTATTTTTGAGGAATATCCAAAAAGTGCACCTGACAGCACATTCTGAAATACAACAGTGAGTTTAGAAGTGTACTTTTTTAAAAAGATATATATCTGAAAGTTTTGTCATAATACAGAAAAATGCTTTCTCTCTTCTTTCCTAAACAAGAGTTCACATGCATACATAAGAGCAAGAAGGAATGCTTCTGAATACTTCCCTTTGTCAGACCAATAAGACCAACAAATGATTTCTAGTAATGGTTAGTAGAATACAGTTAGAAGTAAAGTTTAGGAAAAGATAATTTTTTATTTTAACACCCAGAAAACCACACTGAATATTAGAGCAATAGTCCAAAAATATGACAGAATCCTACGCAACCTGTTATGTTCCATAAGTTAAAGTATATCTAGCTATGTAGCAGGAGCACTAAGAAATCAATTTACTGAATTGTAAAGATTCATAACAGGACATAGAAACCCACTCAGCCTCAGAGACAGAGGCAAACCACATCTGATCAAATCTTGTCATAAAAACTCCATGATAAGTTTAAATTAGGGTTACGATAAGTTGAACATTACTTGGAGGCACACAACAAGTGATCAAAAAGATCCTGGCCATAACTTTTAGTGTATTTGACAACACAAAGTTAATGACCACAACTGAACATGAGTAGAAATGTTTTGTCTTATAACCAACCATTGAAAAGTTTTCACAAAATCCTGTACCCCCAGGAATGCTCCTGATATTTTACCAGACTTTAACCCTTGTGCATGCATGAAGATTAATTTGCCTGTCCATTGGTATGCCTGCCTGTTTGAATGACATTTTGGTGCAGACATCTCATTGAAGGGTTGAAAAAGGAATGAAGCATTTAAGGCTACATAATATCCTTACCAAGACAATGTCATGTAGCATTGAGAAATCAACTCTGTTTCAGTCCCTCAATTGATATTGACTACCTTTAAGTGTTAATATCCATGAAGCTGAGAGAGTGGTATGGAGCCTTACATGTTCCCCTGTGAGTCTGAGATAATAATAAACTGTATCATTGCAAAAAGACCCCACCTCCTTCAAGGAGAACTAAACCACCTAAACTGGTCTCTATAGGCCAATGACTACTCCACCACAGACATCAGAAGAGCTGCAAGGCCAAGAACAATATGAATGGGTTCCTAAATTGGTAAGCTCAACATGAATTTGGCTAATGGGAGAATTTAAATTCAAATGATAGATGTTGGTGTGTAAAGATTTTAGTCTCCACCAAGTGGCTACACACTGAATAATGGTGGCACCGGTAATTGCCTACCAATTGGACTTGATAGTCCGACCATCATGGGTTATATCTGAATGTACCAATATATCTCCAATGTTCTTGGTTCTTTTATATGCTACCAATGAGGGATCTTTCACATCCTGGGATATCACTTATCAGGTTCCAATATATCCTAACTGTTCTAATGGCCAGATTTGACATATTTGTAAGAGTAAGTGGCCATACCAATCTTTCTACTCTTGATCTAATTTTGTCCTCTAAGAGTTTAGATCTGGGACTACTGGCAACTTTTAAAAAGATGATCGTATTATGTGTTCTGGATATCCTCGGTTTCTAAACTGATGTTTCGTCACTTCAATCAAGTCCTTTTGGGTCAAGGAGTTACCTTTAATCCTGAGCATCTGTGCAAAGGGTAGATTGTTTTTTAATGCCCAATGATGGTAACTGTTATAATGTAAAAAAGAGTTTCTATCAGTGGTTTTATGGTGATTTTTCACTTTCAATCAGTCATTTTCTTTTATAACCAAGACATCCAGAAAAACCAAGGATGTGGAACTAATGTTCCCTGTAAATTTGAGATGAATGGTATTGATCCAAGATAATAATCTTACTGCCTCATGGTGTGAATTTACAATAATAAAGATGTCATCAATGAATCTACAGTATTTGATTATGCTGTCCGCTACAGGGTTATTTGTACAATTCAAAATTGTATCATTTTCCAAATTTTCTATAAATAAATTTGCTATATATGGTGCGACAGAGCTGCCCATGGCTACTCTTTGTACTTGGAAATAATATTTTTGGTCAAATTTAAAATATTTTTTTTAAAAAAATGATATCAAGAAGATCCAAAAAAAAAAGAAAGTGGGTGGGTGGCAATTAGACCACCTGTTCAAAGTTGATTCACATATAATTTGTGCCTCCTCTATTGGAATGCTAGTATACAATGATGTTACATCTACAAACATCAGAAATGCATCTGTTGGAATCAGCAAGGGTTCAATGATATTGATAAAGTGTTTAGTGTCTCTGACATAGGATGAAGTCTGTTTTACAAAAGGGTTGTAAATAGTAATCCACACATTTGGCTAATGGTTCCAACAGATGCAGGTTCAGACCACTAGAAGAAGGCCTGGAGAAAGGCCAAAACTGGTCATGGGAGGTAGATTCATATTCTACTCAGCATAAGAACACATGGTGTTGATACTATTTTAGAGTAATTGTACAAAAACCATGAAATATTGTTTGTGATTACTGTGAATTTGAACATTATAATAAGTTTAACACTCAAATTATTTGCTGAACTTACTTATTTTCTATGTTGTATATAAGAAGGCCAAGAACAAGCATGAGAGTAAAAACAAAGATCCACCTAGAGGAAAAGTGTTCTTACCATATATCAAGGGAACCACTGACTGCATAGGTAAGCTGATGAAGAAACACAACCTACAAACTATCTACAGACCAAGTAAGAAAATCCAACAAATATTACTTTCAGCAAAGGACAAGAGGGATCCTCTCACCTCTGCAGAAGTCTACCGTATACCATGCAGCTGTGGACAAGTCTACATAGGGACCACCAAACGCAGCATTGCCCAAACACGAATCAAGGAACATGAAAGGCACTGCAGACTAACTCAACCAGAGAAGCCAACCATAGCAGAGCACTTGATGAACCAACCTGGACACAATATATTATTTGACAACACAGAAATGCTGGACCACTTTAACAAATATTATGTCAGACTACACACAGAAGCCATTGAAATCCACAAGCATGTGGACAATTTCAACAGGAAGGAGAAAACCATGCAAATGAACAAAATCTGGCTACCAGTATTTAAAAACTCTAAAATCAGGACAGTAAATAAAGAATAACACTCTGGAAACAGGGGAATTCCAGACATGAATCAATCAGTGACAGCTAACACCTCCGAACAAAGGATTCTCCCAGGCAGGAAGAAGCCAGGACGTGAAGCTAGGCCATTAATGCTAATCAAGGTGATTAATTATAACATTCACACTGGCCTCCAACAGACAAGAGTTCTTTTTCCCACCATGGAGTTTCCACAGATATATAAACCTCTCTTGATTAGTTTCCAATATATCTCACAACCTCTGAGGATGCCTGCCATAGATGTGGGTGAAACGTTAGGAGAGAATGCTTTTGGAACATGGCCATAGAGCCCAGAAAACTCACAACAACCCAGTGATTCTGGCCATGAAAGCCTTTGACAACAAACTGTATCATTCACTGAATAGCCATAAATATAACTCATCAAGGGGCACAGGAAAGCATTGATTATGCCAGCCATCAAAGAAAAAGGGATAAATCAATTTGGAATTAATTATGTCAAGCCTTTAAGTAGTATTTTTTAATAAAATAGCAAATGGACAGGCAAGCTAATCATTATGAAATATACTAAACAAAGTGGGGAACAATTATTTGTGTAGACATTTAACCTGGGAATCAATTTAGGTTTGATTGATTCTACTGTTGCAATGGAATGGAATGGAATTGATGAGTTGATGCTCTAGTTCATGGTCCTCGAGGTTCACTAAGGATTAAATACCAGATACATAACACATGAAGTTCTCCACTGTTTTGTATAATAACTCACCCTTAAAGTGATATCAAATTCCCATCAGCCAAAGCACTGTGGTGGGTGTATTGATTTGTAAAGTGTACTCTCATAATGTAAAGCTATCTTGTTCTCTAGTGGCCTATACACTGAAAATACTATGTTTGGTTTTTACTTTTCTTCCTGATTTGTGATATAAATTCATAGTCTCCTATTATTTCAGAGCACAAAGTTGTCTCTAGACTGACACAGCACAAGGATTTCCTGAAAAAAAAATCACAATGAAAAGATGCAAGAATGAGGTAAAATATTTTGAGAATAACTTTGCTGACTGAAAAATTATTGTTACTCCAAGCATGAAAAATGTTCTTTGGTATTAGGAAAGGAAAAGGGAGGGAGACAAGAGAGAGAAAATCTTTGTCATAAAAGCATAATGGAGAAAAGTAAGCAGATCTTTTTGAAACTTGAATTACTAATATGTCCATGTCAACATGGTCAGTGGCAATGCTGGCTAAAGGGTTCTGAAAGTTGTTTTCATTTTCCCTCACTATAGCTAACTAGTCAAACACAATGTCAGGGTGCCTGTATACTGTCAAATAAATTCAATTTGATGCCACTTTTAGTAGCATGGCTTAATGTTATGGAATCCTGGGAATTGTAGTTTGGTGAGACACCAGTATGCTGTGGCTAGGCTAAATTCCTTATAAGATTAAAATTCCTATACTTCTATAGTATTGAGACATGGCAGTTAAAATAGTGTCAAATTGTATTAATTCTACAGTGTAGATGCACTCATAATGTCAGAACAACATCTGGCAGCTCTAGTCCTTATATAGAAAGCAGAAACAATGTTGTAGTACCATGGACAGCTCCTTTAGGCAACTTGACTGAGGATTGGTTGTTTTGTTTTTGCAGAAAATTGGGGTTCCCTATCTTCTGCTTCAAATTATGTAGTCAATTTGATTTTTGTAGTGGTGATTAGGTGATGTCTATCTATAGTAGGCATGTGCAATCCATGAAAAAAATGTTTCAATACTCGCTTAAAAAGTAGGGGGCGCTGGCACTTTGTTTCTAAAGTCATTTCCAAATTTTGAATAAAAAAATTCAAAACTTTCCAAAACTTCCGAAGCTTCGTATGTACCTCGTTAATGGCAGATGTGCATGCGCATGAAGGAAAACATTATCGTCAATGGGGAAAATTGATGGACCTCTCTCTCCCTCGTTTTTTTTAGCTAACCTAATGAAACTTGCTACATTGGTAGAACACAAAAACTACTGTTAACTCACCAAATCTAAGAACATTTGATTTATTCTCAGATTTTTTGAGAATTTTTTTTTTTTTATAAAAAAACATTTTTAATAACAACAAAAATCTGTTCCTGGTTTGAAGGTGTTATTTCCTGTTTCATTGAGTTGTCTTTACTTTGAAAGTTATTGTTCTACTTCAGAAACTTTGTTCTTGTGGCTGAAACTTTGTTAAATTGGTGGACTGTGTCCCAGGAAACCATAATGTGCTATCATAGCACCATGTCCCTTGCACAAAGACAAAGTTTTGGCATTGTAATAAAATTTTACCATGTTTCTATGACAGAGCCAATTAGGAAATTACATTTATCACCCAGGAACAGAAATCATAGTACACTATCAAATCACTTCAGACAGATGGCCATCAGCTTCTGAATAAGGAAATCTGTTCCTGGTTTGAAAGTGTTATTTCCTGTTTCTGCAGCTGAGAATGTGTGACTTGCCCAAGATCACCCAGTGGGTTTCCATGGCTGAGTGATTTTTTTCGGGAATTTTCAAAGTTTTTTAAAACAACATTTTTTGATAAGGCTACAAGAACGATGCCCCCGCTTCTCCTTCCCTCTTCCATCAGCCCTGGTTGGCTAATTAGATTGTCTCTCAATGCCACAAATAAGTGCTCCAGCCCAATACTTTCTGAGAAATTTAGTTCATTGCAGGCATGTGACTCCTCAGGTCCCATTAAATAAATGGGGAAAATTCAGAGGCTTGGTTCTCCCTCATTTTTAAAGCTATTGGGGTGAAATTTGCTACAATGGCAGAAGATTTTTTATCACTCTTTGCCTATCAAGATTCATAATGTTTCTCCCATCCACGGATTTTTTGGGAATTTTCAAAGTTTTTTTTTAAACAACCCTTTTTTGAAAAGGCTACAAGAACTATGCCCCTGTCTCTCCCTCCCTCTTCCATCAGCCCTGATTGGCTGAGAGGGGAGCATGCCAACATGTTTGGCTTCACCTCTCAGTGGGGCTTGGTCACAGCTACATCCAGCTACATCCGAAGACATCTGAGACAGAAGAAACAAAGGTGCCTTTTGATTCAAATTCTTGATATTGAGAAGGCAGTGAGCAGGTGGGTCGGAACCCGCTTCAAAAGTGTTTTAGATCTCAATTAGATCCGAATTTAACGAGCATACGAACAATTTGCTCAACCCTAATGTATAGATTTGTCTCTTGGGTTGCTTGAAAATGTGTTCATGTGTTCATGATGAAGAAATTGTTGGCCTCACAACATTCAGTCAGTCACTCTCCTGATTCATTTTTTGGTCCTGTGCAAATTTTTTCTACAAACTTTGATTCTGCTGTGCTTCCTACATTTGCATTCCAATTATCTATGATTAACAAGAAATTCTATTTTGATATAAAATCCATTTCCTCCCACACTCCTGGAGAATTTATTCTGCTTCTGGCTCTATAGTTGGAGCATAAACTTGGATAAAGAGTTGGGATTTCTTTAAAGTCTTATTGATTGAATCGAATTGAATCAAATATTTCCCTCTATATTTTCACAGTAAAGTTCATAGTTATATAGATATGGCCAGAATAACTTCTCTGCTTACATTTAAGTATTCTATAGTTTTACGTTATTTGTCATATAATGGTAATAGCATAGCAGCCAGCTAGGCAAACTTGATCTCTCCCCCCTCCCCACTCTCTCTCAGACACACACACACCTATTATTGTTTCACTAAAGTTCATTGGGATTATTTTAGATTCAGAATATGAATGACATATATTTGCCTGAAGTTTCTCCTATAGAATTTAATGCACTGTTATCATTTTTGAACTGCTGTTTTTAATTTGACCAAATCAATCATAATGTCACTACCCTGACATGTCTGAATTAAGTAAATTGTAGTTTCCAAAATTGTGACAGAAATATATGATACACATTTCCAAAAAGAATAATAATGCAAAAATGTAGAAGAATGTGCTAGTTTTCAAGACTTTTTAACTTATTGAAACTCTGACAGTGTTTCTTAGATCAGTATGGCATTTAATGCATTTTTAGACCTCATCAAATAATGATTTTGCTATATTTCATAATGTTAGGTCAATGGGTTTCATTTCTAAGAAATAGAATTATAACAATGAAACATTTTATATTTGAATCTGAATATCCTTAATTAAATTAAGATGTGGTTTTTTAAAAATAAATATGAACATAGATTGTTTGCTAGTAATAACCATGAATAAATGTGTTAAGAGAGAGAGAGAGAGAGAGAGAGAGAGAGAGACTTAAAAAGCTGTGAACCATTTTATTGATTGATAGTAGTTATAACTACCGTGAATCTACACATATGGAAAGTGGAAGAATAACTAAATGCATATTTAAATAAAATTCAGGGCAGTTTTATATCTTCATCAGAGCTGTTTATTTTTTGTGCATTTTGTCAGAGGACGATTAGCCTTTTTACCTTTTGACCAGTAGCTGCATTTCACCGAGCTATAGCTCAGTAACACGTTGATGCTGTTATTTTGGCAACTCTTAGGATTTCACAATATTATTCTTACTCTTGGTGCTTAGTTTTCTCTAAAGAAAATATGGAGAGATTTATTTCTTGGTCCATATATCAAACGGACAATGCACTGGGAATCACACATCAGAACAACGTACTTTATGTGCGGTCAAGATCCAAAAATAACATATAAAACGGCTCTGTACTTGAGCAAAACAATACGATTGAGATCCACATATGTGGGGCTGATTGGGGTAAACTGTAGGGGTGACAATGACATATGATGTACGCACTCAGTTTTATTATATTTATTTATTGTATGGTTACAAGTGTTTTATTTAATATTTGTATAGAATGTACCCAGGTGTTTTCGAGCCTGGTTGTTTGGCTTGGTACTTTGATATGGCCTAAGGGCTAATCAATAAAATGTTCTTCTTCTAAAGAAAATATGTCTCTTCCCTCTTCCTCTACTGCATAATGACTGTTTAGATAATTAGATGTTTGAATGTCTTAAACAGGCTATGTCATTCTAAAAGACAGCTTTTCAATTTTAATTTGAATGCTCTTAGAGAATTCAGACTCCCCAAACCACAACAGATGCTAGGCCTGTGGGTCTATTAATGACTTGGCTGTGAGGTGTTTGTAAGAGCTATTGTTCACAGAAAAGAACATAAGTGATTCCTACAAAGGTAACTGAAAGATTTCTGGACAGGAGAAGGGGGGGACCAAACAAACCATGCTGGTGGACGTGACTCTTGTTCAGGACTTCTGCTACCGTTTTCAGCTGGACTGTTTTATATAACAAAATTATGACTGGAAATTATAGACTGATTTCTAGAAAACCAATGTTTATCTAGGTGTTATGTTGTTTTATTGCTATTCTTTCCTCCTAGAAAACTCAGAGTTTTATGATGGATTTGGAGGCTCTTTGACAGAGAATGCTATACATTACTATCAAACAATGCTCCCAGGATACTTGGAGGGAAGCCAAAATGGATGAATGGGTATAAAACCGATAATTGCTTGATATATCTGGTTTTCTTTCAGAGTACTTAATGAATATTTTCAAGCTAATCATAAACAAGCCCAAGAACATATTGATGTTTATGCTATCCCATAATAATAAGTGTTGCTATGCAAAGGGTAATGGGATAAGAAAATGCCTGATTGTAGAAAGATGGCTACTTAGAAATCCATAATTCAGTGGGATATTCTTTGGTTCTTCTAATCTTATTTCAATAACTCCATCCCAAGTTTTTGTATGATGATCCCTTCTAAGTTAATTCCAACAGAATTAACAGTTACTTCTAAAAGAAAGAGGAAATAAGACCAGTTCTTACTTCTCTTCATGATTATCCTGAGTAGCCATTCACTCAGCTCTAGGCACCTATCTCCCTTTGTTACTGGTGTTCAGCCAATTTGTTTTATCTTCCCTGTGATGTGAGCACTTAATTAACTGGCCTAATTAACTTTTAAATTGCTCATACTCTCAGCAGAATGATGAGCCATCATGAGACTTTCCCGTAATGCTCCCTAATCGACCTGGCAGCTGTCCGGTGTTGTCAATTCGGTTAGTGTGCATGTGTCTTATCATGGTGGATGATATTATGAGGTAAAGAATAGAACTAAAACATAATAGACTGTCTTATAACCAGATGAGGCTATTGGCCTATCTGTTTTAGTAGAATCTACTCTGACTGGCAGCAAAGTTGAATTTATCTAGAGTCTTAGCAAGACATGTTCTCAAATTAGCCACTACATGCTCCTCTACCTAAAGTTGCTAGGGTTTGTTAGGCTATTCCACAACCAAGGTATACATTTTGCTACCAAACAATGGTCTACTTCTACATGTTCAAGAGCCCCATGAGGTTTAAGAAGAATGCTGCCAGTAAATTAGAAACAAAAGATGAACTTGCTTGTTGTGTCTCATATTCTTATATTTATTATTTCCCTATTCTTGTTGCTATCAACTTTTAGAAAAGCAAGGGTGTGTGTTTTTAAGGCTCCTAACTCATTACAATAGAGAACTGTTTCACATGAATGCAACCTTTCAGCCCCTTAAAAACCAGTAGTTTCTATATTTCAGCTTTCAAAGAAGAAAAATAAAATAAAATAAATGATTTTGTCCATGGGCCCACCCAAATCATTGGTCTCCACTTCCAGGTTCCATTCTTGTAATTGGAAAATAATTTCAGAAAAGAAGTTACCAACCCTGGAAACTTGTGCCAGAAGGTTTTCGAAATAGTTCAGAAGAGATGTACAAAATCCTGTTTTCCAATGTAGTTAATTTTGAGCTTCAAACAATAACAGCATCATAATTCTACACTATCAAACATATTTCAGTGCTATGAGATTCTGAGATTTGCAGTTTAGGGGTGGTTGAATGCAATTCTCACCCAGGAAGGTCTTGTGGCTCTCTGAACTACAAAGTTTATAAGTCCTTAAAAGGTAGTCATTACAGCTGAATTGAAATGCAACATTCTTATTGTGTAATGTGATTGGGTCTCTACTCTCATCTTCTGGGGATCTAAATTCCCTTATTCACTGGTTATATTCCCGTTCTAATCTTCTGAGGACTTCAAGTTTTTATGTAAATGGGACAATACATGCAACTCAAACTTTCTATATCTGTGCATTTGCAGAGGAGATGGGGATGTGCAGACATGATAGACATTATAATGTGAGATGCCATATAACCTCTAGTTTCAGTTTTGGATATATTTTAATTAATTGAGGTGGGTGTTTGGGAGGACTGGGTACAAAACTAATATGTTTTATGGCTGGTATGAATAATTTTTGATCATCTCTGCCAAAAAACCTCACTTTTAAAAAAATGAGTGGGTATATAGAGGACTCTTGGGACCTGAAGAGAAATTATATGGGCATTCATTTGAACATGATCAGAAGACATTCAAGGGTTCATGTTTTACTTGGGGAGACTACTTGAATAGAGGTTTTGTGAAGTTCCCAGTCCTTCATTCTTTCACTTCATATTCTGTATTGGGTCAAGTGTTTTCAGCAGTGTTTTCTAATATATTTGTTGTTCCAGTAATTAACCTGTGTTGTCATGGGATATAGTGCTGATGCATACCCACTAGGCTTGTGGACAGATTTGTTATGGACATTTGCCTTTGGTTTGTTCAGTTGGTTCAATTGGTTTGGAAGCCCATAAGAGCATGGGCTCTGCCATGATTTTTTTACCAGCTGAAACACAGCAGCAGCTTTTGAAAAGTGGTTGCTTTTGGCTACATGTGGAGCGCGGAGTGGGAGACAGCCGCTAGATAGAAGGCGAAACACAAGGGAAGAAAAGGCAACACTCCAGTGCCTCCAAATGAAGAGAGAAGAGAGGGCTTTTTAAAGGAAGCCCAGGATAGGATACCTCCTCTACAGACAAAAGATTGCAGAAAGAGTGGTATCTTAACTTTGATGATTTTAATCCAAGTCTTAATGAAGGATATAGGAATAAACAATGCCTAATATGATGGGAAGGGGAGCCTGTGGGAAGTCCCCCACCCCCCAATTGCCACTAAAGGGCCAGATAGAAAATGAATCTTTCAGTTTCCTGGTTTGAAAATGAATTTCTGTCCTGTCAAATTTGGGATGCTCCCAAAAAATGGATCGGGACTCCCATAAAAATCCAGGGCACTGAAATGGATTGCGGTTTACACAGATTACACAAGCCTAATACCTAAAATGCATAGGCCATGTCAATCCTTAATTGTTTAGATACACTAGGATAAATATATGTAATTTTCTCTTGTATCCATAGGTCTGAGACATTATAATACAGTTTCATATGTTATATTTCCTCCCTTACTGAGATTAGGAAAATGGTTTAAAATGACTGGGGAGGCAGAAATTTACAGGAGTGAGAAGCCTGAAGGAATCGTCATGTGTCTGACAGCTCCCTGTTTCAAGTGCTGCCATCTCTACTTATAAATATATAACATTATCTATTGGGCTGTTTTATTGCTTTCTTCTCGTGCATGTCCATTCTGTTGCTATTTAGCTGCATAATACCAAAATGGCTGAAGATAAGACTGTACTGTAATAGTTTAGTTAAAATGAAAATTTTAGCTGTGTCGTGTTTAATTTGCTTCAATACTTTGTTATTGTTTGGTGTTGATGTTTATTGTGTTATTATTTAATTTATGGTAGTTTTATTTATTTGTTGGTTGCACTTTGCAGCGATTTTCATCACTTGGCTGTAAGCCCTGGCTCACAGGGCCTTCAGCCAAGTGCCAGGCAATTGATGCTTGTAGGCCCTGCCTGCCAAGCCTACGCGAAATGAGTGCTCAGTGTCTTGTAGGTCCACCTTACAGAGCCTACAGTTGAGTGCCAAACGCTTGATTGTAGGCCCTGCAAGCTAGGCCTATGAGCCATCAAGCACTCGATGGTTCATAGGCCCAGCTCGCAGGACCTGGTGCTTTACCGTCCAAGGCCTGATTTTTTTTTCAGACCTTGGACAGAAAAGCCCATTCATATAGGCGCCCACTTCCGTCAGTGGCAGACGGAAACAGAAATGAGGCCATATGAATGGAACAAACAGAAACTGTAAGTAATTTCATACAAATGCACAACCCAAATATGCTGTTGCTGCATACATTTTTCAAAAAAATATTATAAATGGTTTGCTTTGCTTGCAGATTGCTCAGTCTGAATACTGGATATTTGGACTGGCATGTTGTTAAATAAGTTGTCTTCAGTGCACAAATGACTCTATTCTTGAGTCTTAAAAAGGACAAGTTTCCCTTCAAGTATTTCATAGTTTTAGTTAAGTATGTGTATGTATATATACGCACACAGAGAAACAGCTTCTCTGGGTTTTTTGTATGCATAATTAATCAAGATGCTAACAAGAAAAAGGAAGATACATCTGACTGGAACATTAGCATAGAATTGTAATACTTAAAAACATGCTCCTCCATATATATATATATATATATATATATATATATATATATATATATATAAAAAACAGCTACTCTTCAGATCTCCATAAATCACAATGGCTCCAATCTCAATTTGCCAAAAATCAGCTATTGTGATCAATGAGAATCTCAGCCTCTCTTAGCCTGAGAGGCTTGAAAAATGTTTAAAAATGGCTATTAGCATGAAACATGCCACACAAATAGTCTGTATACCAATGATGAAAAATAAGCCAGAATGAACTAATCTTTCCAAAATTAGGATGAAAGATGTTGTGGCTCGCGTTTCATTCCTTTAAGGCTTCACAGGGGGTCCTTCCCACTTTATATTCAGCAGTTCAGCTGCCGAATCACTGAAATTATCCAGATTCCTAATTGATCTCCAGAATTCTGCACACCCCTAGAAACTAGATGCTTCCTAAGCAACAGAGAAACAGTCCTCTTTCAGAGAGGCTGCTGCACAGAAAGTGAGGACTGAGGTGGATTAATCCAGAAATCACAGTATAGTACTGTAACTATGGTGCTTACATATATGCAAGGAACATGTAGGATTCTGACCAATATTGCTGCAGGTTATATATATATTAAAGTGTCTGTGACTTAATATTCGGTTAAAAATAGTTTCCTCCTTATAAATACTTCAGTCCTGATGTAGTTTTATTTTTTATTTAATTTTAGAGACATTTTCTCAATTGATCAAATGCTAGTTCTTTCTAGGAATTCCACCCTATTTTATGGGTGTAGTCATAGATATAATTTCAAGATGTTTTGGTGAATATAATGGGATTGGTTTAAAAAGAATCATGAACTGCAGAACTGATAACATATTAACATAAGAAACTGTTATGTGTAAGAGGTTTCTGAAGCACAGAAGTGCCTGTGGCATTGCATTAATATACTCTTTGCATGTTTCAGAGCTGACTCCTCTCCCTCTCAAGAGGATCCATCTCTTTGTGTTTTACACGTATCAAAGATGTGCATTTGCTCCTATTCTGAAACACTGCATGGCTATCTCCTAATAAACCATGCAGCAATTTGTCCATCAAGGTTCAGTGTCTTTGAAAGATCACAGTTTGTCCTGAGGAACACACAGAGCTTGTTTGTGCTAATTATATCTCAGAGTGGCAAACAAGCACAAGGACAAGAAGAGTTCAGCATGAGCAGAGTATTTCCTTTATCAATGTAAGAATGAAGAAAAAAGGGAGGGATGTGAGGGAAAATTAAACATTTGATACAGAGATCCTGTGTTTTTTTGGGGGGAGGGGGGGTTGCCCACCAGCGATTTGTCTTTACCTCTACAGAATGCTGAGCCCAGACAGAAAGAAACTCTAATATCCTTTGGGTTTTGGGAAGCTTTTTTGCAGTTGGACTCAGGCAATTGTAGATGGCAAAGTTTCCATTTTCTTCCTACTCAACACCTGCAATTTAAACAAAGTCAATAAAGCCTGTGGGAAATATGCAATAGCTAGACTACAGGAGGTTTGAAACACTCTTTGGAGTTAGATTTATAACCAAATGTAACACAGTGCATACTTTTTCTCTCTTTTTTTAACATGAGGCAAACATGAACTGTTGCTAATATGATTAAGAAATAACATGAGAAAAAGAAATGGTCCATGCTATTCCTCAATATTTGACAATAATTGACAAGTGTTGGGATAGGGTTGGGAAAAGTAAATATGGTGTGAATGCAGAGTTTTGGCTTTGATTCCATATTTAAGCTATGTGACCTGTGAATGCAGGAAGATGGGAATTAAACATGTGAGAATCTGCCAGCTTTCATCTTGAAGTTCTTGTTTTTCTAGGACTGAGTTAAAACTCATTTATGTCCAGACTGGATGGCAAACAGAATTCAAAGTAACCTCTACAGCATAAAGAACAAGGCCAAAACTAACAAAATGAGTGTGAACAGGCATAAACTGTGGGTTTCCTCCTTTCAACAGGGGAGATGCCCAAATATAAACTGACAACTGGTTTGACATCAGTGTGCTGTGTATAAAAGGTAAACTCAAACTAAATGGAACCTCCGGTTTTAGTAATCCATAAAGTAAACATAATTTTAGGGTGATATGGTGGCAAAGCAAGATGGTCCTCAGGAGTGCTGTGTCCAATCATGCATACCAAATTTTAATGCTTAAAAAATGTCCACTAAAGAGTAACCAAAATGAAAAAGGGACTGGAAATAAACACTTCTGAGGGATGGTCAAGGGAAATTGGTATGTTTAGCCTCGAAGAGAAGACAAAGATGTGATATAAGGTCTGCCTTCAAATATGAAACAAGCTAGTCTTCTGCTTGGAGAAAGAATTTAAACCAACGAATTCAAATTACAAAATGCATATTTCATCTAAAAGTTACAATGATAATGGTAAAAATTCTGGGGCAAGGTACCGTAGAAGGCCTTTAAACATAAATTGATGAGGGCCTTTAAACATAAATTGTGTGGCTGTTGTGTCAGGAATGCTTTGGCAGTGGAAGCACCAAACAAGGTTATGGAACATAAATTCCAATGATCATTATCTTCTAATATTTGTAAGATTAGTTTCTCCTATATGACATAGGATTATACACAGGTGTGCAATAGATAAGGAGACAGCTATGTGCATATTCTATTAATCATGGGAGACTACCAACGAAGAAAAAACTGCAAAAACCACCTCTGAATATTCTTTGTCTAAGAAAATCTTATGAAATTCACAGGGTTGCTGTAAGTCAGCAGGGGGCCTAAATCCCACCCCACCCTTCTCCCCACAACGCACACAAGGATGGCTGCCAATGTGTGGGCGATAATAACACTTTGTAAAAAAAATGAATAATTTTCTGTTCCTGGTTTGAAAGTATTATTTCCTGTTTATTTGTGCAGTACTTATACATTTGAAAGTAGTTGTTATACTCCAGAAACTTCATTTTTGTGGCTGCCACAAACTATGTTAAATTGGTTGAGACTCTATGTAACATTCATTGAAAAACTATAGCAAAATGTGCTGCAGGATTTCCTAAATAGTTTTTGCACTCTAATAAACTTTTTCCATGTTTTTATGATAGAACCAATCAGGAAATGACATTTATAACAGGAACAAAAAATCATGTTTCATAGTGTAATTGTTACTTGACTGTGACAAGAAATGTCTTTTTTGGGACAGAGTCAAGTATCTCATATATAGAGGGCAGCATGCAGTTTTGTCTGCCAATAGCAATTGGCTAAATCAGTATGATGTCATGTCACTGAATGATCATTCCGGCAAAACATAAAGCAAACCTTGTTTGCTTTCTGTCTGCTATGTAGGAAGTTGTCATCAGTTTGGCTAAGATTAGGAATAGTGATAGATTTGTTGACTATAATAATGAGCAGAAAAAGTCTGAGAAGGTAGTGAGCCTCAGATTTCAGAAACAGGACAGCTGAAATAAAATGAATGTCAGGAACAAACAACAGTGGCTGTAAAAGAAGTATGTGGGGTGATAGAAGTGGCTGATGTTCCATGATATTGAACTGGCAAATTCATTCTGGATTTTAATCTGAACTTTAAATGAGCTAAAATATTGAAACTATTTTGGGGATAGGGTGAAGTCTTAAATAGCCCCTGGAAAATTTAAACCTAAAGTGAATTTACCCCTTAAATAGGGTTGAGATTCACCTCAACACACACCAGGGGCTCATGCAAGGCACTACACCCACATGCCTAGCTGCCTGGCCTAAATCACAGAGGCCTTTAAATCTATGCTTCCCCATAGTGGCTTTGCCAAATGGGGCTCAAGGTAGCAGTGTATGCACTAGCTCCATCCCCAGCATATAGGTTGACAAGTTCATATAATTTTATCTGTTAAAAGGAGCTTCCGATGGTGTAGTGGACTAAAGCCTCGTGACTTGAAGGTTGGGTTGCTGACCTGAAAGCTGCCAGGTTCTAATCCCACCTGGGGAGAGCGCGGATGAGCTTCCTCTATCAGCTCCAGCTCCATGCGGAGACATGAGAGAAGCCTCCCACAAGGATGGTAAAAACATTAAAAACATCCGGGCGTCCCCTGGGCAACGTCCTTGCAGACGGCCAATTCTCTCACTCTAGAAGCGACTCAAGTTGCTCCTGACACACAAAAAGATCTTTAGCTTTCTCGGCCAAAGAGGGCTGGTGCCTCTCCAAACCATAAATCCCAGGATTCCATACATTGAATAATGGTATTCTCAGTGATATCAGACATCATACATGCTTACAGTATAGGATAAGTGCATCTTAGGTGATTCCTAGGTGAATCTGCACTGGAATACATGCAATCTGACACCACTTTCACTGCTATGATTAAAAAAAAAGTCAGAGGAAAAAGTGAAAAAAAGATATGAGAAAGGATAGAAGATAAATAAGAAGTGGGGAAGAACAGAAATGGGATCAAGTTGAGAACAAGCATGACAAGATGAAGGAAGAAGGGGAAGAAAGGAAAGGACATTGGAAACCATCTGAATCTTTAAGAAGATGCCGATTCCAGGGAAAGAAATCAAGTTTTCGCCACATCATGATGGTGTCTCCATGTTCAGTGCTTTACTTGTTGCTGAAGGAGTGAATTACAATTCAATAAGGCAAGAGGAAGTACATTTTAAAACAACTGAGAATTTTTTTTCTAAAATTATGTCCTTCATGCCTTATTAAATAGAGAAGTAGATAAACAAGTGGGCAAACAAGGCCAAGGACTGTGGGTGTCTCACTTGTTGAATGTTGACCATGAATGCAGAGATTCATATGAAAAGTAAAATTCTAAGCCCAGTTCATTGTATCATATCAAATTTTAATACGATCAATAGATTTGGTAGCCTCTCTGGTGTCTCTTCAAACCAGGAGATTGTAGACATGTGAATACTATACGAATAACACTACATTTTCTTTAGATACATCATCTTCGGAAAAGTTCCTGAGTCCACGTATCCTAAGGGAGACAACTTAGGACTGTATTTATATCCCTCTTGATGAACATCATTCTTCTTGTCCATGAAGGAAGGTAAGGTTAATGATGCATGGACAAAGAATGAGTGATGGAGGCCAAGCTAGCTGTTCCAGAGAGCAAGACAAAAGAAGCATAAATTATGAGTCTGTGCTTATGGATGTGTAGTAAAGGATAAAGGGCACCACTGAAACTGCTAAGTTAAAACTCATGAACTGATTAGAAATTTGTGGATAAAAGCTTCTGTGGAGATGGAAAAAATGAGTTTGTGTGTTTCAGTGTTGTAATACTGTGCCAAAGTATATGCAAACAATTTCTATGGGAGTCATTGGAAATTACTTCTGAAAAGATATTTGCCATAACTAGAAATTTTCATACATACAGCAACACTTATGTTAGAAATGATGAGGATAAGAGCAATGTTATTCCATTTTTTTAAAGATGAGTCTTCTGTGTGGGAATAAGTCTGTTCATGAGCTAGGGGTGTATTTACCCAATTTCTCACCCTCAACAGAATGTGCCTTGACACATTGAGAAACTTCACTGAAAAAAATAACTTACTGCCTTGAAATTTCTCATCCTGGAGGAATAGCAAAAGACCATTGCTTTGTTCAGTCTTGGAAAACCTATGCAAAAACAAACATCCTCCATTGTTTTGTATAACAAACTAATTGAATGCAGAAACCAAGTTTTTCCCCCATAAAACCAATGTTTTCATAAAACCAATATTATATGTAATACAGTGTTTCCTGCACTATATACTGTATATAGGTGCAAAACCTTTTTGTTCATAGATAGATGGACAAGGTATTCTTTCTCAAATGTGAAAAAATTGCAAATGTCTTATAATGTGACTTGAACAGAAAACACTTTTATGTATTGTTTTTTGAACAGAAGCAATAGTTTCCAGGCCTGACAGAATGACTCAAGAAGTATGCCGTCTTCCTAAAGTAAAAATCCATGATGTAACAGAAAGGCTTGTTAAGCCCACACACTTTTACTTTTGGTCCATGTAGAAACCAATAACACTGGAAGACATAGCATTCAGGAAGATCACATGGAATTATGAAGGTATGGGTGGGAAGCTGAAGGGTCTTGATGTCCAGGTTGTCATTTAATCTCTTCTCCCAGTTCAAGAAAAGGGTAACAAAAGCTATCTTGGAAACGGAGATATTATTCTTGAAGTCAGGAGTTTAACAGGAGAGAATATCCCAACTATATAAGAACTCAATAGTGAGAAGGGGGGAAATGTAAATTAGCAGTTGGAGTCAGTGGCTCTGCAATCATATCTCTGCACTAATGCAGAAAGTATAGGAAACAAACAAGAGAACTAGAACTCTTAATACAACAATACATATACAATATAACTGACTTCACTGAAACCTGGTGGGATGAATCTTCTGACTGAAATATGGTAAGAGAGGGGCATAATCAATTTTTGAACAGACCAAAGAGGAAATGAGAAAGAGTAGAATCAAATCAAGGGTCTTACTCTTTACATATGACACATATGGGTAAAAATTAAAAAGGGAAGATACAATAGGGACATCATTGTGGGGATCTACAACAGACCTTCTAACCAGACTAAGGACTTGGATGGTACTTTCCAAGAACAGATAACCACACATTCAAAAAGAAAAGGTGTAGTAATAAAAGATTTTAGTACCATGATATTTGGCAGACAAACTGCCAATAATATGAGGGCCAATAAATTCTTCACTTGCCTTTCAGACAATTTCCTTATCCAGAAGACGAAAAAGGCAACAAGGATCAGGTATTTTAGATCTAATCCTAATCAACAGTGATGATATATTAAATGGAGAGGAAGTGATGGATTCCCAAGGCAGGAGTGATCACGTTTTTCTAAAGTTTGTTAGACAGAGGAAAAAGGAAGTCAATCATAGTCAGACACACATTCTAGACTTTAAGAAAAGTGATTTCAATAAACTTAGGGGAAAATTGAGTATGATTCCATTATCAGGTATAGTAAAAGAGAAAAGAGTTCATGATGGATGGGAGTTTCCGAAAAGTGAGATATTGGAGGCACTGTGTTAAACATCCAATGAGGAGGAAAAATGGGAGGTCTCTAAAGAAACCAGAATAGATGTCTAAGGAACATTCAACTGAGTTAAGATTTAAAAGGAACATATAAAAGAAATAGAAAATGGGTGAAATCACCAAAAAGGAATTCAAACAAATAAGCAGCACATGTAGGAATAAAGTTAGGAAAGCCGAAGCACTGAATAAGCTCAGATTTACTAGAGAGGTTAGAATCAATAAAAAGAGGAGATGTTGGGTTTCTGTGAGTTTTCTGGGCTGTATAGCCGTTTTCCAGAAGCATTTGCTTCTGATGTTTCACCCACATCTCTGGCAGGCATTCTCAGAGATTGTGAGATCTGTTGGAAACTAGGCTAGTGGGGTTTATATATCTGTGGAAAGTCCAGGTTGGGAGAAAAAAACTTGTCTTTTTGAGGCAAATGTGGATGTTGCAATTAATCACCTTGAATTAAAGCTGGAGGAGAACTCAGCGTCTCTGACCGAACATGGGCTAGAATCGCAATTAAGGCCTACTCCATGGCTTTGCGGTAAGCCAGGAAGACCTTCACGACTGCCCGCATAGCATCTGCAACTAACAGATCGTCAGAGTTGTTCCGGGTTGTCAGGGAGTTCCTTCACCTGCCTGAGGTGGGGGAGCCCTCTAAGAACTCGGAAACTCAGGGCAGCGAGTTTGTGCACCATTTTGCAGATAAATTCGCTTGGATACGCTCTGACTTGGATACCAGTTTAAATGCAATACCAGAGGAGGTAACAGGTACCTGTCTGTCAGATGTTATGGGATTCGTTCCAGCTTGTTCGCCCTGAAGATTTGTAGGGGATCCTTGGGGTTGTGAGGGCGACCACCTGTGCTCTGGACCCTTGCCCTTCCTGGCTAGTTAAACTGGCCAGTGGCGGGTTGGTTGATTGGTTTGTAACTATTATAAACACCTCATTAGTCCAAGGGAAATTCCCAATAGGCCTTAAACAGGCTATTGTGAGACCTATACTGAAAAAAGACCTCCCTTGACTCTTCGGTTTTGAGTAACTACAGACCAATCTTTAACCTCCCGTTCTTAGGCAAGGTGCTAGAGCGGGTGGTCGCTTCTCAGCCCCAGTGATTCCTAGAGAACACCGACTTCCTTGACCAGTCACAGTCTGGTTTCAGACCTGGGCACAGTACCGAGACAGTTTTGGTGGTCTTAGTAGATGATCTCTATAGGGAGCTATACAAGGGCAGTGTGACCCTGCTGCTTCTCTTGGACATCTCAGCGGCTTTCGATGCCATCGACCATGGTATCCTTCTGGGACGGCTGTCGGGGATGGGTCTTGGGGGCACTGCTCTACAGTGGCTCCAGTCCTTCCTGGAGGTCCGTTCCCAGTTGGTGAAGCTGGGGGACACCTGCTTGGACTCCTGGCCATTGTCCTGTGGGGTCCCACAAGGTTCTATTCTGTCCTCCATGCTTTTTAATATCTACATGAAACTGCTGGGTGAGGTCATCTGGAGTTTTGGAGTTCGGTGCCATCTCTACGCAGATGACATCCCGCTCTACTACTTTTTTCCACCAAAATCCAAGGAAGCCCCTCGGATTCTGGACCAGTGTCTGGCTACTGTGCTGGGCTGGATGAGGATGAACAAACTAAAGCTTAATCCTGACAAGACAGAGATCCTCCAGGTCAGTCACTTGACTGATTGGGGCATAGGGTGGCAACCTGTGCTCGATGGGGTCACACTCTCCCTGAAGACACAGGTCCGCAGTTTGGGGGTCTTCCTGGATTCAACATTGTCACTTGATGCCCAGGTGTCAGCGGTGGCCTGGAGGACCTTTGCACAATTAAAACTGTGCACCAGCTGAGACCGTACCTCGTGAAGTCTGACTTGACCATGGTGGTCCATGCCTTAGTTACCTCCAGAATGGACTATTGAAATGCACTCTACGTGGGGCTGCCCTTGAAGATGGCCCGGAAATTACAACTTGTCCAACGGTCAACAGCCAGACTGCTAACCGGAGCAACTTAAAGGGAGTGGTCAACCCCACTGTTTAAGCAGCTCCATTGGCTGCCGTTCACTTTCCGTTCCCAATTCAAGGTGCAGGTAATCACCTACAAAGCCCTGAATGGTTCAGGACTCGTTTACCTTCATGACTACTTTCCCCCCTATGAGCATGCATGATCTCTCCGATCTTCAGGGGAGGCTCTCCTCTCGTTCCCACCACCATCACAGGCCCGGCTTGTTGGAACGAGGGAGAGGGCCTTCTCTGTGGTGGCTCCCCTGGCTTTGGAATTCCCTACTGAGAGAGATTAAACTAGCCCCAACTTTATCTGCCTTTATTAAGCAGCTTAAAACTTGGCTCTTTCAGTGTGCTTTTGAACAACCAACAACATGACAGCCCCCCATCATTGATATTCTGCTTCCTTGCACTTTATTTTCCTCCCTAGACATCTTATTCCAAATCTTTTTAAGGAATTTTTCTGACACTGATCAATTGCAATTGAAATTTTTAATTTGTTATTTTTATTTTATTTTATTTTTTACTTTATTTAAATTGTTATGTTGACACAATTCTTACTACTGATGCTTGTTATTTGTTATGTTTTGGGCTTGGTCCCATGTTAGCCGCCCCGAGTCCCTTTGGGGAGATGGTTGGCAGGATAGAAAAATAAATTATTATTATTATTATTATTATTATTATTATTATTATTATTATTATTAAAGCCTGGCTGCTTTCTGACTGAGGGAATGCTTTGTTGGGAGGTGTTTGCTGGTCCTGATTGTTTCATATAAGCACTTAGAAAAACATGCAATATATATATATACACACACACACACACACACACACACACACACACACACACATATATATATATATATATATATATATATATATATATATATATATACTGCTCACTTGCAGGACCAAGTTAACAACAGAACCAATGGACCAAATGCCACCAAATTTGGCCACAATACATCAACACATTCAAGGTGTGTCCTTCATTCAAAAAAAAAAACCCACCAAAAAGCTGGATTGGCCTATAACTATTTTTCACTTTCCCCCTTCCCTTTTTGGCCCAAATAGTATACTCCCCTCGTTTCCCTTTACTCTCTGCCCTTGCCCTGGGGGGGGGGGGGGCTGTGTACAACTGATGGAGGAGCCCAGAGCATGGAGAAGAGCAGGTAGAGAGAGCGCCAGCTGCCAGGGCTGTTCTTGGAGGGGCTTCCCTCCTTCCTCACACACACAGGAACACATAGCCCTCCAATTAGAATGTGGGGGGGGGGGAGGGAAGAAAGGAGGATGAGGAAGAGCCGTTTCCCCCTGGCTGCCAGTCAGAAGGGTAGGCCCTGTCCCCTTTAGTCCCTGCCCACTTTGTGTCATAGCAATCCCATCAGCCACGATGGCACCTGGGAGATAGGCAGGATTCACTTAGTCCTCTTCCACACAGCTATATAACCCAGAATGCCAAAACAGATAATCCACAGTATCTGCTTTGAACTGGATTATCTTGTGTCCACATTGCCATATAATCTAGTTCAGTATGGATTTTATGCAGCTGTGTAGAATCGGCCTCATATAATCCAGTTCTAAGCAGATAATATAAGTTTATAAATATAATAGATAATAATCACTAATAATCTCTAAAATCCGGACAGTAAATAAAGAGCAATCCAACAAATTAGAGAGCTGGGTCAAAATTAACAAAACAAATTTCAACAGGGAGAAATGAACAGCAATTCAAACTCTTTTGATAACATTGTCCATTGCATCCTTTGGGTGCTGGCTCAATTAAATTGCATGGGAATTATTCTTGGGGAAGGGCGTAAGGTGTCTTGTCTCTTCAGTTATGCAAATCTCAGATGTGGTACTGAAGATGTCCCAATTTGGATAGCAGCATCATGTGAATTGTCCCATCTGCAGAACATTATGGAGAGGGGAAATGGTCAATGGAACTCTTGCAACATAGGTAAAGGTACAGGTAAAAAGTTTCTCCCTGACATTAAGTTTAGCGTCCAACTCTGGGGGTGGGTGTTCATCTCCATTTCTAAGCTGAAGAGCCAGCATTGTCCATAGACACCTCCCAAGTCATGTGGCCAGCATGACTGCATGGAGCACCATTACCTTCCCACTGGAGCGGTACCTATTGATCTGCTCACATTTGCATGTTTTCGAACTGCTAAGTTGGCAGAAGCTGGGACTAACAGCGGGTGCTCACCTCACTTCCCAGATTCGGACTGCCAACCTTTCAGTCAGCAAGATTAGCAGCTCAGTGGTTTAATCCACTGCACCACCAAGGGCTCTCTTTTAACATAGTTTATCTTATCTAGTTCAATGAATTCATCCTCACTTGATGTTTGAATTTGATTAGATGAAACAAGGACAAATAGGCTGAGAGATAGCTTTTGTCCTTAAGCTGTGACTTTATTAAACTCTGTGGTTTGACACTGATGTGGTATTAGGAGCTGTGTAATAGGGATTAGAATGTGGAAGAATGGGTACTTGTTTTTTTAATTTGCACATATATAATGTGATTGGGGATGGCATTTAATTTTGTTGTACTATGTACAAGGACAATAAAGTTTCATTTCTATTCTATTCTATTCTATTCTATTCTATTCTATTCTATTCTATTCTATGAAGATGAAATGAAAGATTGTCCGGACAAGATGAACTATATTACAAGGCTGCTGTTTTTGGCCAACAAGACACCAGAAGAAGGATAGTAAAATATGGAAAACACATGGCATTATAACTTTTTGGTACATTTGTTTTTGTACTAAATGAGTAACATAACACATTTCAAATTATGTGAGAGGCATTCAAAATGCAAAACTTCCAGCATTTAAGGTTGTAGATGACAATCTCAGATTACAGCATCCCACAGCCAGCATGTCTTGAGTTTGAGTTTGGGGATTCTGGGAATTAACAATATCCTCATTTTTCAATCATCTTCTGAAACACCTGTGAAATATACCAAGTAACAATGTAATAATTGAATCTCTCTCTTCTTTAATCATTCGCATCTTGATAAATAGTTTTATAGTAATCTGTTTTATTTCTTGTGATATTTTAAATGTCTCTTTCTAGCACCACTTTACTTCAAAGGATTCTCCATTTTTTGTTAAGAAGACTTGCTCAATATCTTTCTTATTTTTTAAATAAACAATGCTATCTCTAGAAATATCCAACTTGCTTCATATTTTTATGCAAATGAAATCTTTGATCCTTTACAGAAAGGAGCACAAAAATAAATAGAGAAAATACATGCTCCCATCACTATGACAAGGAAGTGATAATATTTAATTAGAGGGGGGAAAAAGAGACTGTCTTAAAAGTTATTCATTATGAATAAAGAACTTGTTAACTTGATGTCTTTTCTAACAGACTTATGAAAGGAGAAAACACTATAATGTATAGCAAAAACATTTCACATTTTCTTAGAGCCCCCTTCAAAACCTCTTAAAGGTGTACTTTGTGGTTTTCATAACTTTCAGAGGTGAATCCAAAAATCAAAAAGAAGAATACCCTATTGTCTTTTCCACCAGGTGAAAGGTGCTGAATAATAATAATAATAATAATAATAATAATAATAATAATAATAATAATAAACTTTATTTATACTCTGCTACCATCTCCCCGTGGGGACTCGGGGCGGCTCACAATGTTACAAAAGTAACAGCGCAAATACATTAACAATATACCCAGTTTAAAACACAAGAAAATGATAAAACAGAAGTTAAAACAAAGGTTTATACAACAGTAATCTTCACTGATCTCAATTGTAAAGGTATCCACAAAACACATTGTTACCTCAAAGAGTGAGGACGTTCCCTTCTTCCCATCTCTGCAACCAATATAAAGAACTCCTCCTGTCCTTCTTCTTTGACCACTAACTGTGAGGACCTCCTAAGTGTTCTAAAAGTAACTGTGAGATAATACACAAATTATATCTCCATTAGACACTGTCACTCTGTATTCTCTGCTTTCATTATAGATATGATGTAAGAATTTAGGATTTCTAGTACAAATTGTTTAAATGAAAAACAAAAACAACAACACCAATGCTTTATTAACAGGAATTTAACACAACAAATACATTACTTAATGCAATTAAAATACATTCTCCACTCCCTGCTATTTCAGATTGTTAAACATCACTCATTCATTCAAAGACGACTTGCCACCTCATCACACAAGGGGAAATTAGCCCGTTGATCCTCTTAGGCCACAGAGTCTGCCAAACACCAGCATATGACACAGGCCATGGCTCTGCCCCATTGATGACTGAAGTGGCAAGGAAGCATAGCATTACGGGAGGTAAGTCATCTTTTGGGAAGCTCCATTTTTCGGTCCTTTGCCCCATTTGATAGGGGAAAGAGGAACATGGGAACAAACATTTCTACCCTTTCCCCTGTATGATGGGGGCAGGGACAATGCCCCCATGTGATGGGGGAAGGAGGGAGGGTGTGTAGGTCACCGCAAAGTGTGCCACACACCTTCCATTTTACCGGTGACAAAACGGAAAAACATGGGGAAAAAGGGCATTCTATGATGAGGTACCTACTGATTCTCTTAACTTCAGTTCTCACTTCACTCACTCCTTTTTTTTTCTAACTCAAATATCTTAACTGCCACATCATCTGCTATTCAAATTGAGAGCAAATCACCAGGTTACCCTTAAGAGCAGACTCTACCAAGGCATTGCAGAAAAGTGGTGAGTCAGTCATTGGTTTCTTGTCATTTCTCCCATGTTAGGAATGCCAGTTTAAGCTGGGCTTTGCACTGCCAACATTTCCCATACGTATGAAAAATTATCTTATTCTTATTTAGCTTTAGTTTCTTGAGAAATGCTCCCTAGAGAGATTATTAAAAGGTAATATGGTTCATTTTGAAAATGCCAAAGCTGTTTTATTTTTAAATACTTTCATAACATTTCACCACTAAACACAAATCTCTACAATACACATTCAAAAGACTAACTCAAACTTTTGTCATTGCGGGCTAATAACCTCAGAACTAAAGTTGATACCTTCAGGGGTCTTCCGACCATTTGCAAATCCAGGAATATAATGTAAATAAATATATATTGTAACAGTGCCTGGTATATAGCTTTTATGATTTTATTATTTTCCTAGCGTAATAAACCCCTTTCTTCCCTTTCTCAACATTCTTTTTTTGTCCTCCTTCTTTTCCACCCCTTGATAATCTTTCCTCTTCTGCCTTCCTCCCCCTTCTTTCCTTTGTTCCCTTCCTTTGCTTCTTCTTTTTTCTTTTTTCTCTTCTTCCCTCTTAGCGGTCCTTGTCCTCCTTATTCTTCTTTCTCCACTTCTTTCTCCTCATGTTTATAGACATGTGTACTATTTTAATGCTTCAAAACAATATTGTAGGAAAACTTTTATTCATATGCAATTGGATTATTAATGACATTCATCTCAGGTGTCACAGCAGGGCCTTTGGATTCTGCCTCTTTATCACATTAGCTCATTCAATGCATGATAGTGTTTCGTTGATAAATTTTAAAATTTAAGACTAAGTGCATAGAAGGGGAAAATGAATGAAGTCAATCTGTACAGTTACATGTCTGAGCGCAAACCAGAAAAATGGGGGTGAAATACATAGGGTCTGTATCCTAAGAGCAATGATATCATTAGACATGGCAACTTGGGGGGGGGGGGGGGAACAAAGCATATTCTTAAACAAGTCAAAACCAGTTTCATCAGCAATAGAAATATATGTGCAAACAGAGATGAAGGATAATAACATTTTAGGATAATTTAATGAATAATCCTTCCCATTAATAAATCAAGTGCATCACTGTACATGAAATTGGAGACAAAAGACTATATTTGAATTACTATTGAAAGGGTTACTCAAGAGATACAAATGCTCCTCTAGTCATCCAGGCTAGGTCCAATTATGAAGAAAAGTATGTTTACATGTCCCAATGTGGCTACCTTAAGGAACCTTGACATGAGGCTGAGATCAAATCAATTTGGGGTTTCTGTAGGTTGATCTCAGTCCAAGATGAAGAGAAAGGTTACAACAGAAAAGTTCATAATGAAATGCAGTCTATCCTAGAAATTCCCAGAGTTTGCCCTACAGGTAGGCTGGGTGAGACCTTTACTTCTTCTCCTTACCAATCAATCCTGACTGAGATTGATGTAGCAACAGGGGAATACAGATTTTGTCTGAGGAAAAAGAAGCATGTTGCAAAAACAAGTATATGGAGGTTACATATGACCAGGAGACATGCATTTTGCACTCCTAGCTTTCAATCTTATTCTGTTTTCCTGCATTACTTCCATTTACCCAGTGCACCAAATGCTGAACTGACTGAAGATCCCAAAATCAGTGGAGTGGTGAATTAAATTGAACAAATATTTCAAAAATGTTTGAAAAATATGTTTTAAAGCTTGGAGGAGGGCAAATGTGATCCCTATCTTCAAGAAGGGAAAAAAGAATGACCCAAACAATTACCGTCCGGTCAGCCTCACATCGATACCAGGCAAAATTCTGGAAAAGATCATTAAGGAAGTGGTCTGCAAACACTTAGAAACAGAAGCAGTCATTGCTAATAGTCAACACGGATTTACCAAAAACAAGTCATGCCAGACTAATCTGATATCTTTTTTCGACAGAGTTACAAGTTGGGTCGATACAGGGAATGCCGTGGATGTAGCCTACCTAGATTTCAGTAAGGCCTTCGACAAAGTCCCTCACAACCTTCTGGCAAACAAACTAGTAAAATGTGGGCTAGACAAAACTACGGTTAGGTGGATCTGTAATTGGCTAAGCAAACGAACCCAAAGGGTGCTCACCAATGCGTCGTCTTCATCTTGGAAAGAAGTCACAAGTGGAGTGCCGCAGGGTTCTGTCCTGGGCCCGGTTCTGTTCAACATCTTTATTAATGACTTAGACGAAGGGTTAGAAGGCACTATCATCAAGTTTGCAGATGACACCAAACTGGGAGAGATAGCCAACACTCCAGAAGAAAGGAGCAGAATTCAAAATGATCTTGACAGACTAGAGAGATGGGCCGAAACTAACAAAATGAAGTTCAACAGGGACAAATGCAAGATACTTCACTTTGGTAGAAAAAATGGAAATCAAAGATACAGAATGGGGGACACCTGGCTAGACAGCAGTACATGTGAAAAAGATCTTGGAGTCCTTGCGGACAACAAGTTAAACATGAGCCAGCAATGTGATGCGGCTGCTAAGAAAGCCAACGGGATTTTGGCCTGCATCAATAGGGGTATAGCGTCTAGATCCAGGGAAGTCATGCTCCCCCTCTATTCTGCCTTGGTCAGACCACACCTGGAATTCTGCGTCCAATTCTGGGCACCGCAATTGAAGGGAGATGTTGACAAGCTGGAAAACATCCAGAGGAGGGCAACTAAAATGATCAAAGGTCTGGAGAACAAGTCCTATGAGGAGAGGCTTAAAGAACTGGGCATGTTTAGCCTGCAGAAGAGAAGGCTAAGAGGAGACATGATAGCCATGTACAAATATGTGAGGGGAAGTCATAGGGAGGAGGGAGCAAGCTTGTTTTCTGCTGCCCTGCAGGCTAGGACGGGGAACAATGGCTTCAAACTACAGGAAAGTAGATTCCACCTGAACATTAGGAAGAACTTCCTCACTGTGAGGGCTGTTCGGCAGTGGAACTCTCTTCCCCGGACTGTGGTGGAGGCTCCTTCTTTGGAGGCTTTTAAACAGAGGCTGGATGGCCATCTGTCGGGGGTGCTTTGAATGTGATTTCCTGCTTCTTGGCAGGGGGTTGGACTGGATGGCCCATGAGGTCTCTTCCAACTTTACTATTCTATGATTCTATGATTCTATGAAAACTCTTAAGAGATTAACTGACATAATTAGGGACATTATCTGCAAAGTGCACTCCTTTTTTGCACATTTTGTATGGAAGGATAAAATTCTACATATACAATAATATTATATTTCTGTGCACTTTTTTTCTAAGTGTGAATTTTGTGAACAATACATCTCAAACTGCAAATAATTGAAAACTGCAAAGAAGTGAATGGCTAAAATTGTTCAATGATTCCTTTGAAAATGAATTTAGCAAATAATTACATCTCCAGTTATGCATCTGTTCAGCATTTACAGTTATACCAACCAACATACTTACACCTTGACTTATTTATTTTTCATAGTTCAATCCTGAATGGGTAGAAAATGAGACATTTAGTACACTGCATAATAGGTCAGAAAGGTGTATTCCTTTCTTGTACTAAGTAAGAACAATTTAAGTAAGATATGAATTTAAAATAAAAAGGCATTATCTGTGACAAATCATTTTATATAACAGGGTTATGATTTCTTGTCCAGTTAGACCTAGAATGCTCATATCAATATAACTTGCTATTGGGCACAGATCATTCATGTGCCAAACCAATATATGACTAGTCAATTTTAGGAGATATCCTCTATTTGTGAGTGCAAAATTTAACCCTAGACTTGAGTAATGGATTTGTTCTCCTTAGACTTCTAGCTTTTAGGTCACTAGTTTAGCTTTGCTTTTGGCGATATTGCAGCAATTATAATAAGAACACATTTATGGCAAAAGATTTCTCACAGAAAAATTAGAAAGAGAGATGGGATATATATATATATATATGTGCGTTTGTGTGTGTGTGTGTGTGCGTGTGAAATAAAATAATAAAATGGAGATAATATCTATTCAGACTGATGCCCCTTCATTTTACCCTAGAAATACATGTGGCTCATATGGATTGCAAAATTGACTTTCTTGCCTCAAAAGTGAAGCAAAATGATCAAAGAAAGCAAAAACCAATAACAATAAACAGACTGCAAGCTAAACATAGGCAGCCAGATGTATCTTAACCTATTATCAGGAACAAACTAATAAAAATCCTCATTGTTGTCATCATCCTTTTTATACACATTCTCCTTTTTAGAAAAAATTCAAAACTTTCTGCAACATTGAATATATGTAACATTTGTTTCCCATGGAGGTGTTATACCGTATAGTAATACCATCCCATGATGACACTGAAATATATATTAATATGCATTTTATCAGTTTTTGTCTGATAACACAGAGTAAATTACAGGTCCACTTTTTTCTAGTAAAATCTCAATGTCTAAAAGTGTCATTTGAGTCTCTCTTTCTGTATCTCACTATGTATTTGTTTATTTTGTTTAAGGCAGATTCACCTCCCTTTTCAGCCCAAAGTCTCCTTGAACAATTTATGTGACATTACAAGCTGGGGAGGTTAAACTGCTGAGCTGCTGAACTTGCTGACTGAAAGGTTGGCAATTCAAATCCGTGGAGCTGGGTGAGCTCCCGCTGTTAGCCACAGCCTCTGCCAACCTAGCAGTTTGCAAAATGTGAGTAGATCAATAGGTACTGCTCTGGTGGTAAGGTAACAGCGCTCCGTGCAGTCATGCCAGCCACATGACCTTGGAGGTTTCTACAGACAATGCTGGCTCTTCGGCTTAGAAATGGAGATGAGTGCCAACCCAACTGGAGAGTGTCTGCCCTGAAGCTTTTTTGTTGATGTGTGCCTTAAAGTCATTACTGCATTATGGTGACTCTATCCCAGAGTTTTCTAGCAGAATTTGTTTAAAGAAGATTTGCCCTTTTCCTTGCTGTGACTGAGAAAGTGTTCTTCCCAAGATCACCCAGTGTAGGCTGCCATGGCCTAGCAGGGATTCAGACTATGGTCTCCCAGTGCCCTAGGGTCTCATTACAAAGGCCAGGCAACACACCTTGTTTAGCCTGGCATCAAGGCAAAACGAGAAGGGTATCAGGGTGAATGTGTCACTCCGCATGCAGTTCCTTCTCGACAACGCCTTCCCCATCACACGAGGAAGGTGTTGTCCTCCTGGTGAGGTCTTGTGATGGCTTCATTGGTTCTTACACCCCAGTTAGGGGTGGAGCCTCAGCCGGAAGTCACATTATGTCATGTGATGGCCAACATGAGGTTCTGTCCATTAGACAGGGTGAAAGTGTCTTAGGATTCTATATTATCTCCAACGGATGAGATCCCTGGTCCAATACTCATACCACTACATAACACTGGGTCTTCCAACAGGGAGGAGGGGAGAACCCGTCATATGCAGGGGAGATGTTTATAGCAGGAAGGAATAAAAACAAGTAAACAAAGGCAGCATATTTACTGTCATTGTGCAGAAATTCTCATGATGATAGCTGAAACAGAAACAGGTCAGAAAGAGGAGAACCCAAACAAAATTAGTTTTTCAGAAGAACCACTGAAATAGTCTGACTTTCTCCCTTTATCCCAAAATCTAAGTGTTAATGTCACTTTTATGGTTTTGTCATCCTGCAACCTATTTCATCAGATATTTATTTATTTATTACCCAATTTCATTGAGTACCTATATGTTCTAAGATTGTGAGAGTGATGGAAGGAAGAAAGGAAACTGTTTTGATCAATCTTTTCACGTCATACATAATTTTATGCATTCAAGTCACTTGTGTTGGTGGGTTCCTATGCAAGTACTGACCAAGGCTGAACCTGCTATACTTCAAAGATCAGACAGATCTGGTATCTTTAGGGTATTTAGGCAGATTATGGTTTATGGTTTTTCTACTTGTCTTTCTACACCCCTCCCAAACAATTTAACATGCTTTCATAATCTCAAGCAACATCATGACAGAACAAACTCTCTTTCTCTTTTGCAAAACTGTTCATATAATAATCTTGTTTCACTTTACTGTGGATAATACTGACCTGATACTGTCTAAGATAGGGTGATATTGTTTCAGGTAATAACTGATCGGCAGAGAACATCAAATTGGGAAGGACAGTAGTCTGAGTTCTTTGCCACTATGACCATGGTGTTCAGTCGCTTTTATTGGCAGTAAATTCATTCAGTGGCATGTTGAATTAGATGATTAACATGGAGAAAAAGTGTCATAAAAACAAGCAGCTTGAAGTGTGCGGCTACACAGGGTACAAAATGTGCTGCAGATCTCATTATGCTGAATTAAGAGGACCTCTTGTGCAGTACATTTCCCTGTCAGAGTAGGAATGTGCTTGGGTGATTTATACTTTTGATTATTAGGATCTGTTCAGCTTGAGGAGGCCTCTAATTCATCAGGCACAGAATTTTCCAAATGGATTATTGTCTCCCTCTTGGATTGTATCAGTTTGTTGCAGGAGAAATTTAAGCTATCACAACATTATTTTTAAAAGGCAAACACACAAACACATACACACACAAAAGACTCCAGACAATAAATCTATTGTTGCAGCCTACTGTCTCAGCAGATTTAAAGGTTACACTTAATAAGATTTTGCCACACCGAAGTGGCTGGCTTTATGCCATCAGTACAGCTAAAAGCTTAGATTTCCATATACAAATAGAGAAACATGTTGTCTTTTGTTCATAGAAAATGGCATCATTCTTGCAGATCAGAGCTTAAAGATTACATTGATTCATTTGGCTGGCTTTGTAACTGGCTACCAAGTTTTGTACCATCAGCAACAGAGATTGGTGGGTTGAGGGATAGGGAGGCAGAAGAGGAATATTCTGACCCAAAATTGCTTTTATACATGGCAATATTGGATGCCTAGTGTACAAACATGAATTGTAAAACCCATACAATCTTCCCATTTGCACAATTCACACACAAATGCTAGGTTTTAGAGGATACGGTGTGTATCCACTGTACTAGTGGTGCATGGTGTAATCTAGATGGGAGACTGCATGGGAAATTCATATACAATCATTCTATAATGCATACAGATTTTTCCATGCAGACATCTATGGAGAAATCCACAATTTCTGTGCATTGCTCCACATTTTTTTCTGTGCAGAAATGTACATTTTGTTGCATGTTTCTGCACAGAAAAGCCTTCTGTTCCAACAAATACTTCTTAAAGTACAAGCAATTTTCCAACAGCCCTAAAAGAGTCTGTTTGGAGCCAAGAATTCTAGCAACATGGGAAATTTTCCTAGTCTCCATTTCCACGGATCCTTTGCTTCAGCAGACAAAATGTCTCCACATCACTTTTTCCTTTCTTTCTGACATCATGTGAAAGTCATTAGAGCTGTTGTTGCTATGGTCTGTATCATGCCCTCCTTATCCTTCCATGACAAGGATCATGGTACTTCCACTACTGTCAATTCTCTTGTTTTCCACTAAAGATTATGTGGATTTAGCTGGCTCCATTGCCATCTATGTAAGTACAATGTTCCCCTGCTACTTCGTGGTTCACTTTTTGTGGACTCACTGTTTCGTGGGGAAATGGGGGTATATTTAAACATTATTTTAATTGTTATGTGGCCCTTCTCCCCCTTGCAACCCTTCCCTACCAGTGCCTGCTGAGCCCTTGCTTCGGGCCCATCATGTTGCTCTGGCTGCTTCCCTGGCTGCTTCCTGCTCCGCCCCCTCTTCTGAGTCCTTCATTTTTCCTGGAGTGGCCCAGCTGGAGCAGAGGCAGAAGCCAGACCTGGCTGCCTCTTCTAGGCTTTTGCTGCTGCCACTGGCCTTCACTCTCTCACCCACCCTCCCTTGCTCACTCATCCAGCTGGAGCAGCGTTCCTTCTTCCCTGACTGCAGGGAAGCAGCCAGAGCAACATGAAAGGCCTGGAGCAAGGGCCCAGCTGGCACTGGTAGGGAAGGGTTCACTAGCTCCCCAGGGCTTGCAAGGGGGAGAAAGGTCACATAACAATTAAAATAATGTATAAATATTAAAATTAAAATAGTATCCCTACTTCATGGATTTCCACTTATTGCGGTAGGTCCTGGAACCCCCGCAATAAGTGAGGGAACACTGTATTCTGCTTTGCTTCCCACCTCAAACACCAATACAATCTGGATCACCACATCATCTAGATTCAAATGAATACAGTAGGTTTGTGTGCAATCACATGGGTTTGGGATTAGGACAGGCAATGGAAAAATATTTCATTGACTGTCCAGTTATGACTTATGTCTGCCCACTATTGAAGTAGTATTACTCAACTGTGGACAGTAGGGCTATTTTGTGATCCCTGTTGTATTATTGCTGATTGTACATGTACTATGGATTATTAATAGAATGATTCCACGGTACTCTATGATTTTATATTTGGGACCCTCCCACCTTCCCTTTTTTCTTGCCTCAGTTAGAGGTATACTTTTCTTGCATTTGTTCTATTTCCTCCTTAGTATTCTTTGCAGTTTGACAGAATTGTAGGTGTGATTTTTTTAAAGCAAACAACTTGCTGGACTATGTAAGTTTGTTGTACAGTTAATGAATAGAGATTATGTTGAACCAATTAGTATAGTAAATAACAGTCTTCATTTCATTCTCCATGCAAACATTTAGTCTCTCCTCATCTTCCTTTTCTGTTTAAGCTTTTAGGAAGACAATTCTTAGTGGCTCATTAACATTTCTTTATCTACTGGTGTCATAGCTCTTTTTGTTTCCATGTTCTGTGTGTGATGCAACTACAATGGCTTCACCCATGCCACCACCTACCTCAATCTCCTCCCTTCAAAACAAACCCCAGGGCAAGGATAACAACAAAGAGTGGCAGCCATATGGATCAGCCAGGTGGGGCTAGCAGGAGGAAGTGGCAGTAGTGACATAAAAGGAAGGTGTAGGTTTTAGGAGGTGGAGGCAACATCAGGGTGGGGTAGGGGACACTTTCCAGAGGTTGCCCAGAACAGCTGTCACTCCTTATCCTTTTTTTATTTTGTTTTTAAATCGAGAATCTAGATCGACCTATGGCACAAATGACCAAATTGTGACTAACAATTGGGATTGCACCGATTGAGTTTACTCCTTCTCTCAGTCTTTTAGGCCATAGCAAGAGTGTGTGATTACGAAGTGACACAAGCTTTTCTTATGGAAGAGAGATCCTGAAAACACATTAATATTTAAATGCTAAACAGTGTTTGAAAGCTATTTACGATAATATTCTGCAAAAAATTGTATGTAGTCGTTTTGTGCAGAAAATGACATTTTCTGCACAGGAAACAGCATTTTCCACATAAAAATAATATTTCAATATAGAACTATTAAATCCTGCACAAGAGATGTTATTTTATGTTCATCAAAAAGATGCAGTTAAGGTTTGTACTGTGTAAAAATCACACACCCTTTATTTTCTTGAAAACAGCATTTCCACAAAAAAGAGCTCAAAACAGAAATTTTAATTCATATGCAAGAAATGTTGTTTTGTATGCAGAGCTACCATGTCTAAATTTTCTACCCAAAATGACCAAATTTAATTTTTCAAAGGATATATCATAACCTTCAAAGCTTACCATAATTTTTCTCTTCAGGGGTTCTCAACACTCAGAAACCATGTTTCCAACTATCGATTATTTTTCAATATCATTTCCATTCCTAATTTCAGCACAGAAAAAAGCAATTATCTGTATGGATTTTCTACAGGACAAGTCTCAAACAATAAATAGACTTTTAAAAATGTGATAAAGTTTTTGAAGACTTTATCACCATAAAAACATTTCATAAATAACTTGTTCCTTTCTTTAAGAAATTAAATTAGTGAAGAATTATATCCCTGTTTGGAACCCCAAGACTTGGAAATTAGAACCTATTACAAATGGAGAAGAATTCTGAATGTACCCAAACTATATGGAAGTGCTAATCATTTCCCAAAATATGTCCATGTTTAACAAATTAACTGCATGCTACTCCCACTACTCTTCATATCCGTAGTATAATAGAGAAAAAAGAGGTATATTGATGCTATGATTAAACCATGGTGTTTAGAAATGTCTGCTAATTTGCTGCAAATCTTCCAGAGAATTGCCAATAGATCTCACAGCCCACTCCTGATTTAATAATGTGTCTGAAGTGTCTTCTCAGTCCAGTATATATAGTCACCTTCAGGATAAATAGGCGAATGCTCGGGCTCAATTCCTGTTTTTTCCTCCATCTCACCAGGGACATTTCACCTTTTGCACTACCAATTCACTTAACATGACTTGGGTTTTTATTATAGGAAACAAGTTCTTTTTTTCACAAATCCAAGTTGTATTGTTTTTTCTTGACTCTTAGAACAACAATACAATTGTTTCTCATTAATCATGAATTTCATTTCTGCTGAAAACCAACTGAGCTGACAAAGGTCTTAACTTCAGTGAGCAGCCTTTGCATTTGGGGAGATGAAATTGAATTGCAGTTATATTACTACTCCTGATATCTCTCTAATTTTGTAAGGTGTAACTCACTTGCTCCTCTTGCTTTAGAAGGTTAGAGGTTACAACAACTAAAAGGGGAAATGAACACAACTCACAACCAGCTAGCCAATTATACATGAAGGAACATACCTTCTGCCAAGAGTTTTGCTAAATTCTAGCATAGTTTCTCAGTAAAATATGATGACAGATAACAAGACTCTGACAACTGTGTATTTCAAAAGCAAAGATTATAAGAAAAATTCAGGGTCTTTTAAGAAGAAACCTGCAGGCATAAAATATCTGAGTAATTTTAGCAGAGCGAAAAACTGTGCCAATTGTTTATAACTAAACAGTGAGGGGAGGAGTTCAAGGGGAGAAAAATATTTGCCCTCAAACCATCCTTTTTGCTACTTGTGAAGTCTTGTTTTGACCAACTTCCTTTACCCTCTCAACCCTGGTAGCTCTTTTGGCATATTTGAATCCCTGAGTAGAAAAATGGTGGGCAGTGACAGCTCTTTGGAGCTTGTATTCAATGGAGCACTGAGAGCGTATAGGGAATCAGTGTTTTCCATAATTGTAGCCCCAAACCTGCCCTCAACATATGCATGAGGTCAATTTATGCATGAGCATATAGTAGTAAATAATCCCGCCCCTATGTAGGAGTCACTGTCAAAAATATTTGAAAGATATTTATGACTACCCCATGCTACAATTAATTTTGGTGTCATTCCTTGAGGCACAATCTATTAATGTTGCAGCATTTGCATGAACCATTTAAGTTTTGTACAGTATGAAGACACGTTAACACAGGAACTGTTTACAGGCATCCTCTCCTGAACCACAAACATATCATCCAAACCCTGACAAGTGAGAGGTGTGCACAAGTTCCCCCCAATCACTGTCACTGATCTCAGAAACTGACATAGTGAAAAGACGTATTGTGGAACATCATAGTGTAGGGCAGAAAGGTGTTATAATGGTTTCTGTACCATTTACACAATACTATGATGATCCTATAAAAATAAAACTCCTGGTCTAAATAGGCTAGAACTGGATTGTTTTCAGACCAGTATTACAAGCAATTGTGAAATAATCTCCTTGCCACATTACTAAGCTATTTAAGATGAAAAATACAGACTCAGTCTTGCAGTAAATATTATCTGAGTAATTTAAATTCAATGAAGCTCATTTAATTGCACAAAGGTTTCTAACTTGGTCACTTCAGTCTCCAGTTTCTGTTATTACTAAATGTACTTCAGGACAAAGGCTAAATGTCAACCATAACTGAAATTCTATTTCCACTATAATCGTAATCAAACAGTTCTACTTCACACTAATGGTCTTTCTGATCTGCAAATCAACAGCAAACTGTATTTTAGCTTATCTGACTTTTTTTATATTTTCATCAGTTAACTAGAAATCTACATGACTTTTATTTCTGGGCTGCTTGTCTAGAATTTAAGATTCTTTAAAATTTGACCTTTAATGCTAAAACAACAGCTCCCTTTTCTGCCCATCAAAAACAAAGGATCTTTACACTGGCATTCCCCTGCCTTTGATTTAAAATGCCAGGATCTTGGTTACTAGTTAGATATTTTGAAATACTGTATATGTGAAATAATTCTTTTGTTTAAACTGCCACTCAATATTAAATGTAAAGGTTATGGGAATAAAGACTTATAGCTATCACAGCAACTGTAGCCTTGTTCACAACCACACCAGCAGTGAAGATTCAATGGCCACAATATTCTTTGTTACTTGCCAAATACAATGGAAGTTTGAGGATTTTTTTTAAGATTAGGAAACAACAACAGACACAAATTGTGGATGAAAAATATTTATTATACAGTAAGCAGATTACATACCAAGCAATGCGACATCCCCAATCTGCTGAGAGCCCCGAAGAGCAGGGGGTGGACCCCATCTTTGTAGGCACTAAATACACAACACTTCAGGGTGGTTGTATGTCTTTCAGGCTGCGTGACCATGTTCCAGAAGTATTCTCTCCTGACGTTTTTCCCACATCTATGGCAGGCATCCTCGGAGGTTGTGAGGTTGTCAGTAGAGAATACTTCTCTGAGGATGCCTGCCATAGATGCGGACGAAATGTCAGGAGAGAATACTTCTGGAACATGGTCACACAGCCCGAAAAACATACAACCCTGTGATCCCGGCCATGAAAGCCTTCGACAACACACAACACTTCAGCTGACAAGTGCATGTTGAAGCTCCAACATGTATTCTGGCTCAAAGCATTTTTATTGAGCTCTTGTTTATATTTTGAGACATGCTAAACATCACACCACCCCTGGCTATCACTCAAGTGCTTATATCTTGCACCTGGCATGTTTAAGCTCAACCCTATGCCAAGATCATCCTTCAAGCTTAATCACATCATTACAAGTATCCTCCCCACAATACTCAAACATTTAGTAAATGGACAGAATAGATAATTTTAGCAAGAAACAAAGCCAACATGGAGAAAACTCTGAGAAGCTTAGAGATAAAGAGATAGCATAAAGGGACAACTAGGCGTCAGGCCACTATCTCCTCGAGATGACAATGGTCTTCCAGCAGTTGCCTGCACACATCTACATTGGAATAGAGATGTTTTAGTATTGTGCTACTCAATACAGCAGGGGATATACAGTTGACATATGAATATTGATTGTGTAAAAGAAAATTGAATGTGATTAGAGGCATGAATCTTCTGCACTCAAAAGTTGAATTCCTTCCTGACATGGAGGCCATACACTTTGAAATGTTGTAGGTTTGCATCTAAAGAATTGGTTTATTCCATGAAAACTCATCCTAAAATAAAGAAAAAAATAATTGGTTTTAAAAGCACAGACACATTCAATTTGCCCTCGTTCTTCTCTTCCTCATTGCTATGCTACAAGAGACTACTATGAGTATTCTTTGAAAAGGAACAGGAAATAACTCACTGGTAGTTTTCAGATTTCACTGAATCCCTCCCACAATGATTTTCTCTTGCCTCCATCATTTAAGTATTAGATAGTACGCTTGTGCATTTCGGCTGAACCCCAATCCATTTCTGCTGGCTGAATTCCAGGAGACCCGCAGAGATCTCATATGCCTCCCGAAAATGGGCGGGTTACCGAATAGTTATTTCCGGTCCACAGCTGAAAGATCTGGGAAGATGTGGCCCATTGGTGGGAATAAGGAACTTTCTGTTCTTGGGATCCTTTCCTTTCTTCTTTTCAAGGGAGTCTGGGTTTGAAGAATGGGGTTAAGGAAGCATCCTTCCTGGGACCCTTTCCTATCTTCCCTTCAAGAGAGCCTGGGTTTGAAAAATGGGATTAAGGAAGATCATTCCTGGGACCCTTTCCTATCTTCCTTTCAAGGGAGTAATGGGTTTGAAGAACGGGATTAAAGAAGCATCCTTCCTGGGACCTTTTCCTTAAACACAGCTCACATAAGACACATCATGGTGTTCTTCTATTTTGATTGGCCCAACAGACAGGCCTCACAGGGAAACCCTGTGCAAGCAGAGGCAGCCTCTCCACACAGCGTGGTGCCAAATAGGGGAGGAGGAGCCGTGATGGGTTGCCACATGTTTCCATGGAAATATGTGAAGGCTGAGCCCTTACCATTACAGCCATCTGGCTAAGCCAAACAAGCCAGATTGGCTGAAGGGAACTGACCACTCCAAATCCGTGCACAGGCCTATTAGATAGAAAAGCAGAGATGCCCATTCTGTTTTCTTCCCATGAATGGATGAGAATGAACATTAAGATGGAGAGTAAATTCACTAGATTATATGTGTCTTTGTGTGTGTGATTAAAAGAGAGAGTATGAGGCCCCATCTACACTAACCATTTAATACAGTTCAAAACTAGCTTCAAAGTCCCATAAGCATGAAGGAAAGCCCTCAATATGCATCAATGTTCTGTGATGTGTGTACTTATCATTCAGGCCTCAAACTTGTTCCAGGATTTCCTATGCAATCGCCTGAAGAGCAAAATCACTATTTTCAATATCAGCTTTATTACTGCATTAAATGGATAGTGTAGATGGGGTCCGGGAAAACATGACATAATTATTGCTATGTGCACAAAAGGACAAAATAATTGCAGGGGCGAAAGGAATACACAGGAAGATGGAGAGAATAGTAAAATGTGACATTGGCCACTGTGTGGTTGTGATTGATCAAAGGTATCTGTTATCTCAGGCCCCATCTACATGGTCATAGAATGCAGTTCCATAATACAGTTTAACTGCATTGACATGCATTATATGAGTCTATATTGCTATAGACGGGGCCTCACATAGAGATCATAATTGTAGATGCTGCCCTATTCCAGTTTCTAGTCTTTAGCTGTGCTCCTTCCCACCCTGCGACAAATCATCACTCATTGTTTCTTTTACCAAAATGGAAAATCAATTATAAGGCCAAGGGTCTGGTAGTTACCTAACATCACCACTCAGGTAAGCCTAGGCTTTTGACAAAATGCTTCTGCTTTTGGAATGTGACTTCCAAGGGAAAACTTCAAGCACTATACCAACATACTGTGGAGAACTCCTTTATATCACACATGTCATAATTATTCAGGACTTTTTAAGAAAGTGAAGAAATGAAGTGGAACCCATGCTTTTGTATTTGATCCCATTCCTGAATAACACTGTCAAGGATAGCTGGATTTGTTGAAAATCCTACCTGTGCTGCTTATCCATTTGTCTTTAGGATAACTTTCACGTTGCTGTCCAAATGCTGAACACATCATTTTGTTTGGTCTTCCGATTTATGTTATATTTTGTCACAAACAATTGTTCAGTGTGCAACACCCCCATCATACAGAGTTGCTGTTTTTTTCATAATTCTCCTTGACCTTTATTGAAATTGGATAGCTGCCATGGTTAGTGCCGAAAGTCAAATGCTGAGCAGGACATGTCCTGATAAAGTCCAACAGAGGAAACAGTGGAAAAGCTTTAGCAGTGTTGAAAATTTGCCAAAGGACAGTGAATATGATGTCTTGACTGCCTTCAAGTCAAAGAAAGCTGTGTCAGATGTTTCAAGGTTTTGAAAATGGCTTCTTTGAAGAGCTGGCAAGCAGCGTGACATGCCAGAAGGGGAAGTGCATCATTTATTCCCCCCTCCTTTTTTCAGAGACACAAGTGATTTCTTTGTGACATGTACCATACTGCATTATGGTAATGGAAAGTTTGATCTCAACTGAGGTCATAACAAATCATATACTATATAAATGTCTTTATTTTACATCTCTGCCAGTGTTCTCCATAAAAATAATCTTGTGTTCCAAAAGTTACTAGAGATATACATGCATTTATGATGCAGAATAAGTAATTCCAAGGTCAAAAGAAAAAAAACTATTTTAGCCTCATTCATCATGTTGTTTCTATTGATTTCAAAGCTTAAAAGACTGTAAGTAATAATTGCTGGACTTTACAAAAATTACACTTTTTCATTAAAAAATGTTTCTTAAACAAACATTGAAGGCCAACTTCCTGCTAATGATTGGATTCTAAGTATTCAAAATATATAAAGAAAATATCCATGGTGAGCCAGTCCCAGGACTATGCCGCTCCCACTAGGATTAAAATGTAAGTATAATTCAGAGTAAATTCTAGTTCATTTGTGTATATGGAGATTTTTTCCCTGTTCATTTCTAATAAACTTTGTTAAAACATGGAATGGTAACACATTGATTTTTTTAAAGTAAATATGAAAGGAATCAATATGTAAGGCTCTTAGCTTTATCTCTTTAAACTCTAGTTTTCTTCCCTTTTTGTACTACCAATTTAGAAATTTACCAATCAGAATTTTCACTTTTTTCCTTCTTAGAATATTCCCATCATATGACAAACTGGTGCAATGTATTTTTATATTTGAAATTTTATTCATTCATTTACTTAATGTATTTTCTACCTTACTCCTTGCAAAGGACCCAGGTGGCTTACATCCAGTTAAAAGCAATATTTTGTACAGAGATAAACAACAGTTAAACAAACAATTTTTTTGAAAACACAGCATTAAAGTGCATTAAGACACAATTAAAATATAAGAAAAAGTCCCTTCTGCCACACTGATTAACAGCCAAATAAAAAATAAAAAGGAGGTGACCAAACTTCCCATGGGAAGAAATTCCATTACTTGTTCACAGTCGCTGAAAAGACTCTACCCAGTATTCATTAAACATGTGTGATGCTGGTTAGAATGAGATAAAGCCTTCCTTGGATGATCTTAAATTCAATTTTTTTAAACAGAATACTTGTACCTATTGCATTCAACTAGTGAAAATGAAGACAAATATTTTTCCCCAATTCATCTTTTTTTGGGGGGATTAAGACATCTGACTGCCCGAAACAGCTGAAAGATAATAGTAGCTTTCTGCCAGGACCAGCATTTTAAAAGTGATATTTTTAATAGAATAATGATAGTAGAAAATGTGTAACCATTTCAGGTCTAACCACCACATATTACACCAATCATGGATTCAATCTATATTATTATCAGTGAGCATTAATGATATGATTCCTAATGATTTGTTACACTTCATCCCAGATACAGTGAAATTCTCCTGTCAAAAATAAAATAAAAATATTAAGAAAAAAATAGATAAAATTATGCACTACCTTAAATTTTTCTGCTTTGTTTTAGAATTAACAGTTTCTCCTCCTCATACTCAGCAACCTACAGAAATGTCTTTTGTGCAATTACATTTTCCTACATGAAAATGATGGTTTTTGAAATTTTGCAATAATTGATTTTTTTTTTGCTTTTGCACATCTCAGCCATTCTGCTTTTATTCCTGTAGAAGCCATTTTGTAAGTGTGTCATTTTGCTAGACAAGAAAAGCCTAAAGATGGCTAGGTAAAAGGAGATGGACAATATCTCCACTTAAGCTGAATCTCCCCATACAAAAATATATTTTTTAAAAAAAACATTAGAGGTATAGCTATAATATTCCAATTGTAGTTCATCATCTGATCAACCTCTGAAATCTAGGAACTTAACATAAGATAATGGTAATTTACCCTTGGCATGTAGGAATTTTGTTTGAGCATAATATGCAAGCAGTAAAGAGGAAACTTTTCACATCCGTGTGATAGCAATTTTTCCTACAGACTGTTCTTTTCTGCTTCTGCACTAATGTAGTTATAACAGGTCAAGAAACTGACCCAGTTTCTGTTGCTTTATTTAAAAGAGAGGGGTTTGGAAAGGTTTTGAGGGAGACAAGATCTTTCTTGTTTTCCTAGACTTGGATTGGCAGCTCACTCATCCACAGAATCAGAAATCACTTTTGATTTTCAAAGGCCAGTATTGAACTGAAAAATGTTAGAGTGCATTAACTTCAATGTACTCAATATAACTTGGGTTTGGTGAATCCTAAAGCAACATGCTTGTGGCAGTCTCCATTCTCTGAATAGCTGCCTTTTTCCTTCTTGCCACTCTATTCACTTTCTTTCTTTTGTCAGATTCATAAGCAGACAGGGATGGCTTTTCCCCCTCATTAGTATTTTTTCTGTTTACGTAGAGGTGGCAAATAAATAGGTAGGGACAGAAAAGTGTCATTGGCACTGATTTAGCAGAGACGGTGGCATCTTTTTGCTCAGACACAGGCTTTGCCAATTTTCCAGATATGCTAACTCTTGATATCCATTAAATAAAGTTATTATTAATCCAACTCTATTGAATGATGGTAATTATGGCCAAAATTCAGTTCTCTGGTATAGCTGTGTTAGCATAGGCAGTGGGTATGTTCCAGATCACAATGACATTGAAAACAATATGGAGAGAGCTTTCTCCATCGTAGTTCATCAAAAATGTCTCCTCTCAATCTTCTCTTCTGGAGGCTAAACATCCACATCTCTTTAAGCCACTCCTCACAGGGCACAGTCTCCAAACTTTTGATCATTTTAGTCGCCCTCCTCTGGACACATTCCAGCTTGTCAATATCTCTCTTGAATTGTGCCCAGAATTAGACATAGTATCCCAGGTGACCAAAGCAGAATAGAGGGGCACCATGACTTCCCTTGATCTAGATACTGGATGAAGAGGAACAATAGATGAGCAGTACCCTTTGGGTTCAGTGGCACAACTAATTACAAATCCACCTAACAGTCCATATTTTACTAGTTTTTTCAAAGTCCTTACTGAAATGAAGATATGCTACATCCCAAGAATTTCCTGCATTTACCAAGCTTTCAACTCTCTTATTATCATTAGGAAGATGGAACCTCTTCTTGGAATCCAGACTAAGGTGTGCCATACAGTTAGTCCTCTAACTTCTAAACTGAATCTGCTGCTTTTAGATGTGATGGAAGAGCCAATTCCATAGTTAGTGCTGAAGGAAGATTTATCTGCCAGACTATATGAACTGGGAGTCATTAGCTTTTCTTTTGCCCTAGGAAGCAAAATGAATTGGGATGGCTCTGATAAGGCATTTTGAAAGTATAACATAAACAGAAAATTATAAAACTGTACAGTATCATTCTGCAATTGTAGTTATTTTTCATACGATCCTCATGGTGATTATTATGCTTATGAAAGTCAATGTCATCAAAACATTATATCTCATAATTATGTGGATCAGATCCCTTTATATCATATTTGGTGATTCAATATACTTCCAATTACAAGAGAAACAGAATCTATGGCCTTCAGATGACTTCTGTATGTGTACTCTTGCAAAGTTCAGTTATAGCCACAGGCTAAGGGGTTTTTTTAAAGTCACATATGCATAAGCTGTTGCAATAGTTTTCAAACTGTATAGTTTTAAAATTGGATTTACAGAAAATAATTCGTGAAGAGGACAATCTCTCCCCCCGCCTTCTCCTTTTCCTCCTCCTCCCCCCCCCTTTTTATGGGCATAATAAACTTGGGAAATAACAAGTGATTGGTCTGAATGACTCCATGGCTATGACTTTTGCTCAAATATTCAGACAATTCATTTCATTTTGGCACTGTATCACAAGGACTTGTTTATAGCATGCAGCAAAAAAATGCCCCCCTTACCCTTGAAGGTACATGTATTATTCAGAAAATCAGTTCCACCCAACCCCTAATGTTGTTGAATAGACAAGACACAATTAGTGAATTAAATTAAGGAAATCTTAAATTCTTGTTGAGACATTGAAACCAAATAATATTATTCACTTTAGAAACACTATTAAAATTCCTTTTGTAGTAGATAAGACAGAAACATGTGTGATGCTTAAAATAACATCTGGGTGTTATAAGTCATTTCAAGAAGACAGTAGGCTGCAAGTTGAATTAATATCTGTGCTTATGTCAGATTTTGTGGTTCCTTAGGTCAGCTGACTTTAATAGGCCCCAGTCTCTACAAAGGGAGAGTTTTCCTCTCACAACTATGTATTTGATTTCTCTTTCTGATTTTAAACTACCTTGTGATCTAACCAAGGTAGAACTGTGATATTTTGCTGCCTGAGATAGCTGAGATGAAAGACAAGATCTCTTAAGTAGATTAGTCCTACTCTCAAGAGAATATTCTATAAATATTCAAACATTTCCTCATTGACTAATATTTGTGTACACTCATAAATTTTGAATAACATACACAGCAGTGCACATGTGCTTTCATTTTTTTTAAAAAAAATACAGCATGAGTAGTTTCCACCAGAAGATATGTGTACTTTCTTGAATGCAACATATTGGGGGAAATCTTGCAGGGTACACATTATATTAATCAGTTCAAATGTGTCTAATGTATATTTATTAGGCTTGAGCGATCCATGAAAAAATTGATTCTAAACTCATTTCAAAAGTAGGGGGCGCTAGTGTTTCGTTTCTGATGTCATTTCCAAATTTTGCCCTCAAAATTTTTTGAAATTTAACGAAAATTCGTTAATTTCAAAAGTAATTTGTTAATGGCGGACGCGCATGCGCAGTAGCAAAAAAAAACACCACGAGGGGAGACTTTACAGGACTCTCCCGCCCTCATTTTTTTGAGCTATCTTCTTCAAGCTTGGTACAGTAGTAGAACACATTTAACACTGATAGCTCACCAAAATTCGGAACGTTTCCCTTATCCTCTGATTTTTGGCGAATTTTCATAGCTTTTATAATAAAGCATTTTTTAATAATTGCAGAAATCTGTTCCTGGTTTGAAAGTCTTATTTCCTGTTTTATTGGGTTGTCTTTACTGTGAAAGTCATTGTTCTACTTCAGAAACTTTGTTTTTGTCACTGAAACTTTGTTAAATTGGTGGACCAAACCATAACAAAGTTCAGGCAGTGTCATAGATTTTGCCATGTTTCTATGACAGAACCAATTAGGAAATGACATTTGTCACCCAGGAACAGAATTCATAGTACATCATCAAATCATTCCTGACAGATGGCCATCAGCCTCTGAATAAGGAAATCAGTTCCTGGTTTGAAAGTGCTATTTCCTGTTTCATTGGCTTTTCTGGGCTGAGAGTGTGTGACTTGCCCAAGTGGGTGGCTGAGTGGGGAATCAAGCCACAATTGGAGTCCAAAATTCAAACCTCTCCCTCCCTCCTTCTCTCTAAACTTCTCATACCTTCCAAGAATTCACATACTGTATGAAAGTTTGGTCAAGATGGTCAGAGGAGGGCAACTAAAATGATCTAGGGTCTGGAGAACAAGCCCTATGAGGAGCGGCTTGAAGAACTGGGCATGTTTAGCCTGCAGAAAAGAAGGCTGAGAGGAGACATGATGTATAAATATGTGAGGGGAAGTCATAGAGAGGAGGGAGCAAGCTTGTTTTCTGCTGCCCTGCAGACTAGGACACGGAACAATGGCTTCAAACTACAGGAAAGGAGATTTCACCTGAACATTAGGAAGAACTTCCTCACTGTGAGCTGTTCAGCTGTGGAACTCTCTCCCCCGGGCTGTGGTGGAGGCTCCTCCTTTGGAGGCTTTTAAGCAGAGGCTGGATGGCCATCTGTTGGGAGGGATTGGATGGTGTCTTCCTGCCTGGCAGAAGGGGTTGGGCTGGATGGCCCACGAGGTCTCTTCCAACTCTACTGTTCAATGACTCTATGATTCTAAGTGAGGACAAAAGGGGGTGGGGAATGTTAAGAGGAGAGAGGGCCTGGAACACCTGGGAATTGTAGTTTTAAAGTGGGCATAGTACTATTGGAGAAACGTTTGCTTCAGCCCAATGCTTTTATAAATGGTGATAATTCAGAGGCTTCGTTCTCCTGCATTTTGAAAGCTATTGTGATGAAATTTGCCAGAATGGAAGCAAAAATTAACCACTCTTTGCCTATCAAGTTTCATAATGTTTGACCCATCCACTGATTTTTGGGGATTTTTGAAGCAACATTTTTTAAAAATGGTATCAGATCGATGGCCATGCCTCCCTGTCCCTCTTCCTTCCACTTTGATTGGCTTGCTAAGGCTTCTGGGAAATGGAGTTTTTTTAATTGAGAATGGCGACTTGCTTCATTTCCACTAAAAAGAATGGTCAAAATTCAGAGGCTTTGTTCTCCTGCATTTTGAAAGCTATTGTGATGAAATTTGCCAGAATGGAAGCAAAAATTAACCACTCTTTGCCTATCAAGTTTCATAATGTTTGACCCATCCACTGATTTTTGGGGATTTTTGAAGCAACATTTTTTAAAAATGCTATCAGATCGATGGCCACGCCTCCCTGTCCCTCTTCCTTCCACTTTGATTGGCTTGCTAAGGCTTCTGAGAAATGGAGTTTTTTTAATTGAGAATGGCGACTTGCTTCATTTCCACTAAAAAGAATGGTCAAAATTCAGAGGCTTTGTTCTCCTGCATTTTGAAAGCTATTGTGATGAAATTTGCCAGAATGGAAGCAAAAATTAACCACTCTTTGCCTATCAAGTTTCATAATGTTTGACCCATCCACTGATTTTTGGGGATTTTTGAAGCAACGTTTTTAAAAAAAATGCTATCAGATCGATGGCCACGCCTCTCCCTCCCTCTCTCTTCCGCTCTGATTGGCTGAGAGGCAAGCCAACATGGCTTCTCCTCTCAGAGGGGCTACAGCTACATCTGAAGACATCAGAAACAAACGAAAAAAGGTACTTTTTTATTCAAATTCGTAAAATTTGTAAGGCAGTGAGCAGATGTTTCAAATATCAATTCAAAAGTACTTTCGAAACGAATTTTTCACGAATTTAACGAACTAACGAAAAATTTGCTCAAGCCTAATATTTATGTTATACCCCTAGCTGCCTATTGCAAATAAACACATCCAAAGATGAGATAAGCTTCTTTTGCCATTCATAGTTTTTTTTATGAGATAACTATAGGCATATCTAGCTACAAGGAAACATAACATCTATTTTTATTTTCTTCACACAATTGTGTCCTTTTGGTTTCTACTGACAATTTCTTTTAAATAGTATTGTCTCTCATTTTCCCTGTTCTTTCTTGCTAACAAGTAATAAAATATCTATTGTTGAAATGTGTCCAATTCTGTCCAATCAGCAGTGGTATGAAAACTGTGAAAACATATTTATACTTAAAGAATTGTTACAGATTATCTGAGTCTGAGAAACTATGTTTGTTTATTTTAAAGAGGTTGTAGTACATGTTCTGTTTGTTTATTTAGGAGCAATGTGATAGAAGTTCTGAAGTGTCATTCTTATCAAAGTTTTGTTTTTTCTCTTTAAATTCCCACCTGAAATAAAGAGGCCAGACACAAAAACATGGAGCTAAAAGGCCATTTCTTGATCAATTTATTTATTATTTTATTTACTGTAATATCTGAAATAATCTTTAAGGCAAAACAATGTTGGCTTCTAAGCCTCTTAGTGGATTAGGTCCCTGGGCCAGTTGTCACTGCTTTTGACCACCCCCAAGGGTGAGCACCATCAATCCTGAGGGCCACCCAAAATATTTGGCTGGATACTTTGACCAATCTTAACTGGAAGGCTGTCATGACACTCTCTACCAGCGAGAAAATCCTCATTCTAGCTCCAAGGGAAGAAAATCCTCATTCTAGCTCCTTTTGAGCATCCCAAACCACAAAACCTAGAGATACTGTTATGGCAGACTTGCTTCACCCTCAAAGGGAGATGCTCCATTGACCACCAGAACTATTTAACCTTTAACATGACATGACAACCTATTTAAAATGACACCACTCTAAGCCAATTACTATACTCAGTCAAAACAGTGTGCTGTAGACAAGAAAATAAACAAACCCAAAGGCCACTTGGGGGAGGGGGGATGATTACTACTTGGGACCAGTTTGCATTCACACTGTCCATTGGCTGGGAGGGTGGGTCATGTGTCCAGCAAAGAAAAGTGAGGAGGGGCAGCTTAGACTTAAATAGGTTCTTGTTTTACCCTTCACCATATTTCTGGGGCCTGGTGAAACCAGCTGACCACAAACCAATGCAGATCTCCTTCCCAGGGGTCTTAAAATCCCCCTCTCACATGCCCCATGTCTTTGTCTGTTGACTGTAGGTAGGGCTTCTGCCCTTTTTTATTTTCAAGCAGGAAACTAAAGTATCTTTAATCAGCTTACTTGTGAGTATTTTCTGTCAAGGTCAGTGGTAGTTCAAATAAAAATGTCTTTCAGGGAAACCTGACCATGGGTTTTGAGAAACAGTTAAATTCAATATTTTAAGATAGAATGTTTTGAATAAGCCAATAATTTGGCTCCTTTCTACCAGGATTGGAAAACTGCTGTTCCTGCCTAATCTTATTTGTTCTTTCTTCTAATTTTCAGATCCACACAAATATTCCCACAATATCTATGGTGAGGAATAAAAAAGATTCCACTTTGAAGAATCCAGGAACCAAAATGTACTGCATGCATTGAATGGATGTACTGTTGTTTGCAGAAATAACTGACATAATTAATTTTGTAAATGTGTATATCTAGCTATTCATTCTTCCCAAAAGCCATTTGCAAGAGGACAGATTTACCATCTTGTTGGGATGTTATGTACAATGCTAAGTGGGGAGTAATTCAAGTATAATATTATAATTGGGGAGTAAAACCAGACATCCTGAGGAGTGAGGTTGAATGGGCCTTAAGAAGCATTGCTAATAACAAGGCAGCAGGAGACAACGGGATCCCAGCTGAGTTGTTTAAAATCTTGGAAGATGATGCTGTCAAGGTGATGCATTCCATATGCCAGCAAATATGGAAAACATAAGATTGGCCAGGAGGAAGCCAGGGAATTCCAGAAAAACATCTACTTCTGCTTTATTGACTATTCTAAAGCCTTTGACTGTGTGGATCATAATAAACTGTGGCATGTTCTTGGTGGTATGGGGATACCAAGTTACCTTGTCTGTCTCCTGAGAAATCTGTATAAAGACCAAGTAGCCACAGTAAGAACAGATCACAGAACAACAGACTGGTTCAAGATTGGGAAAGGAGTACAGCAGGGCTGCATACTTTCACCCTCCCTATTCAACTTGTATGCAGAACACATCATGTGACGTACGGGGCTTGACGATTCCAAGGCCGGAGTTAAAATTGCTGGAAGAAACATTAACAACCTTAGGTATGCAGATGATACCACTCTGATGGCTGAAAGTGAGGAAGAGCTGAGGAGCCTTATCAACAAGGTGAAAGAAGAAAGTGCAAAAGCTGGGTTGCAGTTAAGCATCAAGAAAAACAAGATCATGGCAACTACACCTATTGATAACTGGCAAATAGAAGGAGAAAATGTGGAGGCAGTGACAGACTTTATACTTCTAGGCCCGAAGATCACTGCAGATGCAGACTGCAGCCAGGAAATCAGAAGACATTTACTTCTTGGGAGGAGAGCTATAGCCAACCTTGACAAAATAGTGAAGAGCAGAGACATTACACTGGCAACGAAGGTCCACATACTCAAAGCAATGGTATTCCCCATAGTAACCTATCGTTGCGAGAGCTGGACCATAAAGAAGGCTGAGCGAAGGAAGATAGATGCTTTTGAACTTTGGTGCTGGAGGAAAATCCTGAGAGTGCCTTGGACCACCAGAAGATCCAACTAGTCCATCCTCCAGGAGATAATGCCCGATTGCTCACTGGGGGGGAAGGATATTAGAGGCAAAGTTGAATTATTTTGGCCACATCATGAGAAGACAGGAAAGATTGGAAAAGACCATGATGCTGGGGAAAATGGAAGGAAAAAGGAAGAGAGACTGACCAAGGGTGAAATGTATGGACGGTATCCTTGAAGTGACTGGCTTGACCTTGAAGGAACTGGGGGCAGCGACGGCTGACAGGGAGCTCTGGTGTGGACTGGTCCATGAGGTCACAAAGAGTCGGAAACGACTATACGACTGAGAGAGAGAGAGGGAGAAAACCAGTAATGAACAATATTCTATTGAGGTATATTTCCAAGCCTCTTGGGTTGGACGTGTGTGTGTGGGGGGGGGGGGGGAGGGAGCATTATATCAAAAGATCTAGATAAAAATAGAATCCATGAAGGAAAAATGGTAAAAATAATGTGTGGAAAGACACACATTGACATACAGAAGGGGAAGAGAAAGAAATGAAATTCTAGAATGAAAGATGAGGTTCTAGAATGTTCTGAAATGTAAGACAAAGAATTCAGGTGCTGATAGCCAGGTGCTTCTGTCTCCTAATGTGCTGGCTGAATAGTATTAGTGACTATCTTAAACAAACAAAAACCCAGAGTCAGTCCGTTACTTCACATTATGTTTTTCTTTAAGATGTGCGCTGTTAATGGAAAGGTATTCATCCAGTGTGAGAATCATGTGGACTGCAGGCTATATTTTTTCCAAAATCCATCTGGACAAATTTTACAGCAATTTTAAAAAATGTGCTGAGGATATGCATTCTTTTGTCGTTAAACGCCATTTTCTTTTTTTTCTTTTTTTTCAAATAATTTTTATTGGTGTTTTTCAAATACAGTGCAGGTGTTAAAAATGGGGGTAGGCGCGGGAAAATGGGGGGAGGGGAAAGGGAATGTTTTAGGGATGAGTGGGGGGGGGGGGAAACAGGGAAAGGGGAAGGGAATGAAACAGTAAATTTCAGGGAAACATCACCAGTACAGGGAAGTAATCTTCCATTCTTTACCTACATACGTTCACTGTATTTAACATTTTTCTAGTTCTCAAACTCTTAATCTGTACCTCTACATTTCTTAAGATATTCTTCCATTTTGCTCCAATTTGTCCTTCTTACATATTTTCCTCTCGTATCCTTCAGAAGGAACGTAAGTTTGTCCATACTATGTATCTCTTCTAATTTGTACATCCAAGTGTCTTTCTTCGGAGTTTCCTCTAATTTCCATGCTTTCTCAAATGTCATTAAACGCCATTTTCTAGGCCCTGTACCAAAGTGATTTGACATATTTTCTTTAATTTATATAAAATATTATACTTCTAGCCAACAATGTGTTGCCACTTATAACTCATTTTTATTTTTTTTAAAGGTCTATACCTTTTGGAAACAAACTCCACATATACTTTCTTGGATTAGATCTAGTGTGGCTCTTTGTATGCCCACCAATTATGTCAAAAGCTGTGATGACTTCCCTGTTGTGACGCAGCCACAGGATAGCCAGAGTGAGGATGAAGAAGGGGATTCTGGGTTTCAGATACAAGAGCCAGTTGAGCCAGAAGATGGGCTGCAGGAAATACAGGCTGATTCAGAGGCTTGAGAATTGCAGTTTGAGCAGAATGAACTGTTGACCCCAGGAGCCATAGATAACAGCCAGGATGACATTCCCATGGGAATTAATGAGCAAGAAAGCTCTCAAGTCCCGGTTCAGGTGCAAGATAACGAAGACCTTGAATTATCTATGGCTGACCGTTTGTTATGGCGAGGTTTTCAGGTCCGTAGGAGTGAGAGGCTAGCGGGAAAGAAAGAGGCCACTTCTGGGAAATGAAATGCCTTTCTCGGGTGCTTTTAAAAGTATGTGTTTGCAGATAGCTCATTGTCAAAGCAAATCCTCACTTCATCTGTGTGGATGTTCTTGTTTCATGCTCAAGAGAAGTTTTCCTGGATCTTTGTACCTTTGGGCCTTGTTTTTGGGATCTACTGTCTATTGCCTTGCCTTATGGATTATTAGATTGCTAAGGTTTGTGGACTAATGGATTTTCATGGCTTATGAACTATTTGGATTCCTATTGACTCTTTTATTGCAACTTTGAAAACCCTTTCAACTGCCTGCTTTGATTTATATATTTGCTTTTGCTCAATAAAACTTCAAAAGACTTTCTTCTGTGTCTGACTGAGTGTCTAAAGCAAGGTGAACTATTCCTCTGCCCGCCATTAATATGTAAACACCATGCTACATATATCCTGATCTAGTGGTTTTCATGTATGTATGTATGTATGTGCATATTTACTAATGAAAGTAATTATTGTTGTGCCATATTAGTAGTATTAAAAATCTAGGTCAATTAAGAATTGCTATGTAGAAAAAACTTTGTTTAATTTAACTATAATAAACTTTGGTTTAAATATGCATGCAATGAATCTGCTTCTTCTCTCTACTAATTTGTGCTACACATATGGATAATTTGGTTGGATTTTCCCCAATATGAAAAATTATCTGGGTATTGAAACATGCATGAGAGCAGTTGTATGTTCCATTTTGTCTTATCTTCTAGCAGGTATGGTAAGTTTAGCAATTGTTGTTGCTTTGCTTTATTTTATTTTTTAAAAAAATGAGTTTTCTGAATATACAGCTCCCCATTTGCAAGTGATTACAGACTAAGAGAGAGTAAGTAGAACTCTCATCATCCTGCAGCCAGTTCTGGAGATCATCTTTATTGCTGAATTCTCCTAGTTATACAAACTCTACCTATCTATTAATTGAGATCTAGGTGGCAAGAAAAGGGAGATATATCCAGATCTTCATAGGGCGCTAAATATGGTTGGCTGGTGGGTCATAGCCACACCATTTCATCCTTAAATGGGCAGGTTTGCTGTAATAGAAGGCAACAAAATTGTGTGTTAAATTATTTCACATTTGAGGTAATGTCAAAACATTTTGTTGTCTGAGATATAGCATGCAACAGTGCACTCACTCCAAGATACGATGTCTAGTACTCAAATGTTTAACCAAATTATTTTATCTTCTGAGTCAGAAAACTATAAGCACATTCTAATCCTGCCAGTAATGATACAATAATTTCTGTTATAAAATAATAATGATCGATAATAACTAATAATTATTTGCTTTTTTGTGACATCAAAAAGGTACTATTTGAAGCAAGCACTAGCTGTCTCTGCCTGATGATAAGGCTAACAATGCACTAAACAATATGGATCATGAATAATTCAATTAGGCTTGTTCTTATATCTTGTTACTTTATAACTACATTCTGAAGAATTTCCTAAACAAATAAACAGCTTTAGCTAACAAAACCTCCAGTGATGACATTGGCATAAAGAAATAAATAGGTGCTTATAAAAAAAATAACAAGACATTAACTCTGCAATCAGAGCTCCTGGCAGGTATTAACAAGGGAAACAGTGAAATATTACACTCTGATATAGAATATATATTTTCCTATTTTTCCTCTTAGCTGTTTATTGAATTGTTTTTCCTACCTCTAACTCTTGTTTAACATTTTAAAAAAGTACACAGTAAAAAAGCTCACTGGTTGCCGGAGCTCCCGGACCCTCTTGAACCCCCACTCTTGAGGAGTGGAGGATCTCTGGGGTCGTCGGGATCCTTATCAGCTTGGCAACCCCCTCTCGTTTCGATCCGCGTAGAGGGGTTGGGTCCACGACCCCCAACCAGCGCGACATCGGTCGGTTCGCCAGAGCCCTAACGAACCATGTCCACCGCCATGGGCGCTCACCCGGAAGTCTCGGGAAGCAGATAAAGTTCGGCACAAGCCATCCGCCGCGCTCACTTCAATAAAAGAAATGAATATCAGAAGAAAATAAAATATCCGGTGGTCGGGGGGGCGGATAAGAATGTGAGTAAGATTTTGAATCACTAACTTCCATATAAAAGATTAAAATGTTTAACAATAAATACAGTTACTAAGAGGAACTGGTTTGCTATAAAGATAAGAGGATTAAAAGGGTTAAAAGATCTGAAAGAGTGGGTCTCTAATCAGAAATCTCGGCCGCTGACACGCGTCCTGTAATTGAGAGAAGATCCTGGGAGTGAGGGGAGTAATAATGGAAACAAGCAGGGCAAGCACAGACAAGGAAAGTGTTGAATATTTCTCCCTGCTTACAAGTCCTTCCCAAAAATGTCCTTTTCGGGAACTGGTTTTTTAAATGTGTTGTCAGGACTAGGTTATATTTGACATTAACCTACCTACAAAACAATGCCTATGAAAGTTTATTTGCTTCTGCTTTTTATTTTAAGTTTTTTGGTAATTAAAGTTGTGCTATTACTAAGTACCTGGTAAGCCACTACACAATGATGATAAGCTATCATTGGCTTGGCAACTCACATATGAGCTGACCCACAAAGATTTGAATCTTCATGAAGAGTAAAAGGCTTACTCCAGGTTGAATCACATTAGCCTGTGTGCATTCTTTGGCAATGTAGATGGGCCCTGAGTCAGGAGAAAGTCTGAAACAAGCCCGTCAATGCTGCAGTGCAGCAGCTGTGATGTAAACCACTTTGCACAGTGAAATCAGCTCTGCAGAATGTGAAGCACATTGTGGACACCTAACACACGGATGTGCGTTTTGAACTTCAGAACAAGGGGAGGGGGGCTGATGAAAAATGCTCAAACATGGGAGGGCAGCAAGTTACCCAGGACTTGTAACTGAATACTTCAATTGCTGTTACTTTCCTCTTCTTTTTTTCACCTTGTATGTCTATAGAGCGCATGGAATATTTTGCTTGGAAATGGGGGGAAGGGGACTGCATTTGCCATGGATGCTAAGCCACAGGTAGTGTGGATTCTGGAGCTAGGTCAAGACCACCTTCCTGATTGATATAATCAAAATTCTGGCCTTGAACCTGCTCCAGAAATCGCAATTTAATAATCTACCCTGTGACACCAGCCTTTTCCAAATAGCTTCTGAATCTATGTTAGTGATGAGTGTAGATCTGCACTTTCATTCCTACAAGCCTTCTTTCTGATGACCATTAATGTGAAAATATATCTTACATTGTATCTATTATGAACATTTGAAAAAAATGTTCACTATCAATAGGATAACAAGCAATCATGAATATGTTTCTTGATATATTATTTGCATATTCACTAGAATACTTTTTCTAGGACATCAGAAAGATAAATGGCATTGGTCCTCCCACTCCCCTCTAGGGCTCTTAGACAATTGCTCATGATAGTGCTCTGGATCTTTCTAGTTATATAAAGATTCTTCTCATTGCAATTTATTTTTCTCATTATAATACTCAACTGAGATAAGACCTCTAAATCCAGAATTCAATTTCCAACACAAATTTGAAATGTAGTCCTCATTTAGTCTAAAAATGACTGACTGAAATCCAACCATGGGGTTCAGTTTTAATCAACCAGCTCCACCATGAATATAACAGCAGTAGATGTTCCATGTTTTCCTGCATCTTTTGTTATCTATAGTTTATATATATAGTTCTAGCTCATAAATGAATGGGCATTAAAATACATGCCTGTTCGAGTGAAACCGACATGATCAAAAACATTCATTTCATTATTAACTGGGTCAAATAAAACTGACTTCCCAGAGCTCAGAACAGTTATTTTTGGACTGCTTCTCCCAGAATTTCTGCACTATCTGAGATATTTAATTCAGAAAGTACAGTTTTCAAAATCACTCCTTGCAAATGTGTGTTTGGTGTGAAGATGCTGAGGGTAGGAGTCGATACACACTTAAATTGTTCTTGTTGTCATGTGCCTTCAACTTGTTTTTGAATTATGTTGATCCTAACGTGCATCTACCACTTTAGAATCAAGATTTATTGGCAAGATTTGTTTGGAGGAAATTTGCCTTTACCTTCCTCACAAGTTGAAAGACTGCAGTGCCCTAAATCACCCAGTAGGTTGCCATGGCAGAGTGAGGATTTGAACCATAATCCACAGAGTTGTAGTCTAGTGCTCAAACCACTGTATCACAATAACTCTTAAACTAAAAATGCTACATGTAAATTTTATGTGGAAAAGTCCTGACTTGCCAAGAACCTCATCAGTCCAGAAATTTCCTTATAAGGGTTTCCCAACACCTGAGAAACACATTTTCAACCATTTTTGAAATATTTTTAAAATTGCTTACTTAAGTCATGGATCAGACACTATGTTATGAGCAGCCACTATTATAACTGCATATGGAATATTCCCTTTATGGGAGATTGAAACCAATTTATTCACATAGAGTATTTTCCAATTCAAGTTTGGAGTTGCCTAGTAAAGCATTCCTTATGTAGTTCATGGCTGGCAAAATGAGTTGAAGTAATTTCACTCTATAAAGTTGGTAAGCAGGTCATATTAATATCACAGAGCATGTTATTGCCCATGCCAATTTAAAAGTGGCTTAATGGTGATAAGGGGAGAAGTAAACTCTATGCATGCTGAACATGCCCTGGTTTAACATCTTGATTTTCTGAAGGACTATGAGATATATCATGGAGGAGGGAGACGAGGACATTTCAATAATACTAGATCAGAAGGACCTTTGGTATTCAGTACAGTTGCTTTCATAGTATAAAGACTTTACTACATGAGGCCCTAGAATGGGCCCTGGTGTTTCAAATATACCTAGGTTAGAGCTGGAGCATGTCACAATAGCCACTTGCCTCTGTAAAATGTAGTTGCAACTCAGAAACAGTTGAGAACTACTGATCTAGACACTGTACCCCTATTGATGCAGCCTATTTATTATTATTATTTCCGATATTTCTACCTCGCCCTTCTCTCCGAGGGGACTCAGGGAGGCTTACACAACTGGCAGGATCACTACCAGCACATCATAATACAATAAAATAAGAATAAAACAGCCTAGAAATACATCAGCTTTTTAAGCTGCCACATCACACTATTGACTTATGTTCAGCTTGTGGTCTACTAAGGTTACTACATCACTTTCACATGTACTGTTTTCAAGCCAGGTGTCACCCATCCCATATTTCAATTTAGTGAGTCTTGGCCCAGGTCTCTAATCGATTATGGTCATTTTAGATTCTGATCCTGTCCTCTGTAATATTAGCTATTCCTCCCAATTTGTGTTATCTGCAAATTTTATGAATGTTATCTGCCTTCTATTCCAATGTTATTCTAATGTTATCTGCCTTCTATCCCATTGCCCATGTCATAGACAAAGATGTTGAATAACATGGGCCAGGACAGAACTCTGTCGCACCTCACTAGTCACATCTCACCAGGATGAAGAAGAGACATTGATAAGCCCTTTTTGGGTTTGGCTGCCTAAAAAATCGACAATTCACCTAATAGTAGAATTTTACTAGCTTCTTTGTGAGAATATCATGGGGACCATGCGGAAGGCCTTACTGAAATCAAGATATGCTACATTCAAATCATACCCTTCATCTACCAAGCTTAGACCTCTTTCAAAGAAAAGGTGGGTCTGGCATGACTGGTTTTTGAGAAAGCCATGTTGATGTTTTGTGAGCATGTTATTCCTTCCTAGGTCCTTAGAGATTATTTGTTTAATGATCTGCTCTAGAATCTTTCCTGGTATTGATAACAGGCTGACTTGATGGTTGTTGTTTGGGTAATCTTTTTCCCCTTTTGAAGACGAGTATAACATTTGCCATCATCCAGTTTGTTTGAACTTCTATTCTCCAGGAATACTCAAAAATGATTGCCAGTGGTTCATTCAATACAGTAGATGTAATTCATCTAGCCCTGGAGACATGAGTTCATTTAGAATAACCAAATATTATTTATCTATTCTGTGTTGCATTTGCCCTACTGTAGCATCTGCTCCATTATCTCTTTTGGGAAAAGGTTGAAGCAAAGAAGGTACTGAGTAGTTCCAACTTTCCTTTGTCCTCTGTTAGTATTTTGATGTTACCTGTATCCAATGGCCCTAGCATTTCCTTGTTCTTCCTTTCACTAGGGACATGACAAAAGAAGAAGAAGACCATTTTACTGTTCTTGATCTCTCTAGCAAGACTGAACTCATTTTGTACTTTGGCTTTTCTATGGCCCCCTCTACACTGCCATATGATCCATATTATTAATGCAGATAATCCACCTGCCATATAATCCAGTTCAAAGCAGATAATCTGGATTTTATATGGCAGTGTAGAAGGGCCTTAACTTCCACAAGTTCACAAGAACTGTCAATTAAAACACTTTAAATATTAATAAAAAAAGAAAATACGCCTTTTGCAATTACTAGCCTTTCCCTGTTTTGTATATTCTACAAGGGGTGTCTATTTCTCATTTTCAAATCAGCTCAGAGTTTGCACCAGCTAGCTTTCAACAAATTGAGAGAACATTTGCAAAAGAACAAAAAAAAGTTACCCAATAGTACAGAAACATTCAATCAAAAAGAGAATTAGCAGTGAAAGTGAGCAGTTCCATGCAAATTTTAAAGGAAGTGAACAGGGCAAAAAAGGACAGCTATGGCTTTGCAGCCAGAGCTTGTCTTGGTCTGCTCACTGAAAGTTAAATGGCTAGCACTATGGCTAAGGGGAAATGAAGCAGTTCAGAGTGATGTCCTCAACATGTCCATAATTACACATCACATTTATTATTTATTTATTTACAGTATTCATATTCCGCCCTTCTCACCCCAAAGGGGACCCACATTGACACATATAAGGCAAACATTCAATGCCATATAACATAGAACAGAGACAGAGACAGACGCAGAGGCAATTTAAACCTTCTCCAGCTTCCAGCTTCCTGAGGGTATGCTTGATTCTGGCCACAGGGGGAGCAGCTGCTTCATCATCCACTGCAATGGCACTTCCTCATTCCAACGGTGGCTGAATGATTTTTATGGTGTTGTAAATTAGCCTCCCCACATATAAGTGGTACCTAAATTTCCTACTTGATAGATGCAACTATCTTTCGGGTTGCTTCGGTCAACAACAAGCAGGGGCAATATTTTATTTCAATTGTCGGGTGCTCACCCCGACACTGGCTGGCCTTGAACTCATGACCTCTTGGTCAGTGTGATTTATTGCAGCTGGCTGCTAACCAGCCTGTGCCACATTCCCCACGCTACTGCAGAAGTATTTTGGGATTACTGTATTACCTGAAAACACTTTGGGCACAGATTCAAAGTGCTTGTGGCTATCTAAAAACAGAAGTTCCCTGTTTTTTCAAAAAAGAATCATTTGACAAGAAAATGAGTTTAGAGTGACTCCACAATGACACTGAAAACACAATGAAAACAGAAAGTAAGCCCTTCTGTTTTGGCTGGAGAGCTTCAAAACCATGCTACCAGCTGTGTGTGATAATGCCCTCAGTAATTACCCTAGATTAATTAATACACAATTGTTACAGTGTGTTCTAATCAACCTCCAGGGTTTGAACAAGAAGTCAAATGACAACATATAACAGTCACCCATGTCCAGTCACGTTTTGCTAAGCTACATGTATATGTCCATCCCCCTTAGGTTCTGCAGCTAGGAAACGCTATTCATTAAAGAAATTGTTAATTATGAATTAAAGTTAACACAGTCATTAGAAAGCAGTTACACTGATGGAGTTGGGGAAGCAGCAATGGCAGCACAATGGTGTCACATTTTACAAGAACTGAAAATAATGCCATGCCATTTGTTTGGTTAATATCCAAACTCTCTCCCAATATGGAGCCCAATGCAATTTACAATACAAGTTATAGCAAGATGCAGCTGAAACCATTACAGTTCAAATAAATAAAATGAGCAGGAGGTCATGAGTTCAAGGCCAGCCCATGGCGGGGTGAGCATCCATCAATTAAAAATAAAAAATAACCCCTGCTCATTGCTGACCTAGCAACCCGAAAGATAGTTGCATCTATCAAGTAGGAGATAAGGTACCACTTATAAAAAGTGGGGAGGCAAATTTAACTAATTTACGGCGTTGGAATGAGGAAGTGCAGTCAGAGTGGATTATGAAGCAGCTGCTCCCCCCTGTGGCCAGAATCGAACAGCCCCTCAGGAGAAGGTTAAATTGCCTCTGCGTCTGTCTGTCTCTGTCTCGGTTCTATGTATATGGGCATTGAATGTTTGCCCTGTATGTGTATAATGTGATCCGCCCTGAGTCCCCTTCGGGGTGAGAAGGGCGGAATATAAATACTGCAAATAAATAAATAATAAATCAGCAATCCTATTAAAACAATACGGTGATTTACTGAAAAAACAGTATTGTATACAATAATATACAACAACTCTAATAAAAGATATTTTTACAACAGCCAGTTAATAGCCAAAACATATCCAAGATAATAATCTTTGCTGTCTTGAGGATGTATGATTTCAAATTTGATACTGTCAACAGATAGATGGAAAAGAAAAATAGATACCTGTGTTGTTTTATGAAGTGTTGTACCCAACGATAAAACCGTTGTTGCCATCTGATTCCAGAAAGCATATAACAAAAGAACAGCAAAAAAGAGGCAAATACTAATAAATAAAATGAAATAAGAGAAGGAAGGGATTAAACAAAGATACTGGGATTTTTGCTGTGTAAATTGAAGGAATCAAATCGAGCAAATTAGTGGTTTAGAGGAATAATTATGTTAATATAGCTCTGCTCTGAAAGGTAGTAATAAGTCTAATTTTCCAGGCAATAGGCAATTTGACTTCTAATTATTTCATTTATATTATCCTATCCTATGAATCATTTAAATCATATCTTGCATTTGAATCCACCCACAATGAGCCTTGGTGGGGAAAAACTGGTGATACAAAATTCTATAGTTCTATAAAATACTGAAATAGTTTGTAAGAAGTGGTACTAATTTCTGTAGAATAAAGGTATAGATGTTTTTGCCTCAGATCTTTCATGACATTGGCAACAATTTAATATAAATGTTAAATTGTCTATAAAGAGCTGCTGATTTTTAGACTGAGAAATCTGGTCTTGGTTTTTACATGCCTATATATGCTTATAATTACATGTGTATCACTTGATTACACTGCCCTTTCTTATTGCAAACTTCCTATTGTCACAGATCACATTATTAATTTTATTTACTATATAATTGAAGGGTTTAAATCATTGTTACTAATAAAAAGTTGTTGGCATTCTCATATTGGGTCAAGCATAACATCGGGATAATACATTTCTTAGGATTAAAGGTACTTATTTGTCCAACTAGAGAAAACACAATATAGCAATGAGAACCTGAAAATGATTTGACAAGGGTATTATTATTATTATTATTATTATTATTATTATTATTATTATTATTATTATTATTATTATATACCATACAAGTTCCATGAATTCATTGATACCCTATCTGAGACAAAATGGTTTGACCAGTTAGTTTACAGAGTCTACAGAGTGCAATGACCAAGAGGTCATTGTACAAACATTTATTCTGGGAATAAGGTTCTACCTGTCTTTAGCAGTACTTTTAAAATTTATTTATTTATTTATTTATTTATTACAACATTTCTATCCCAACCTTCTCACCCCAAGGGGTGACTCAGGGCAGCTTACAACCAATATAAAACAGTATATAAAAGCAATTACATTCAACAATAATAATTAAGATTAATTAAATTAAGTTAAGAACCAAATATGCTTTTCTGGGAAGGTGGGGGTGTTGTCGAGCCACGACACCACACTCCCTAAAAGCTTCCAGTCATTAAAGATATTCCAAGCAATATATATATATATTTAAAAAAAATTGTGGCTCCAAAGTTGCAAAATGTCGAAGTCACTAGAGGCTCTGGGATGGACCTAACAGTAGCTGTACCCTAAAAATTCTATCAAACCCTTCAATTAAATGTATCAACTTTATATTTAATGTGTAACTTGTATCATTTGTATAATATGTCAGTTCTTAAATGTATACAATGTATACAATGTATCAAAATGTATCTTGAAGGCAGATCAATTTTCTTCACAGAAATCATGGCCAGGATCCCTCCAGCTATTTCTCAAGTCAGATAATATCAACATCAGACAGATTATCTCCTTTGTCACCAGGATGAGCTCAGGATGTTTTGTTATTCAATTGAGACTGAGAGTATGCCACTTCTGTATAAGAGGGAGCTCAGCACACATGAATTCATTAACTATGTGAATGAGCAGCCAAGCCCTTGATTGTCTAGAATTACCACTTTTATTTTTGAGGTCTTGCATTCCTTATCTCACATAGAACTGGACACTTGCATTAATCAGAGACTCACCAGCATATCAACGTCACCACTTCCTCCAGATTCACGCCCTCCCAGGGGGCATCTCTGCAAGGGATTGGTTCTTCAAACTGTCCAACCAGCTGTCTTTCCTCCTGACATGGAAATCTCCTCCTACAGTGAGTGACATCAGGGGAATCCACAGCCAAATCCGGTGCTGAACCTAGCCTGCCTCTCTTCTCAGCCAATAAGGGGACGAAGCGCGTAGTCTGAATAGCTGTCAGAGCTGCATAAAATGTAATATAGATTCTCTGTGAATTTGTGCTTGTGCCTTTTGAAATATATTTGGCCAAATTGTAATAAATCTATTTAGTTTTGCCTTCAATCCGGAGTGCTTTTCTCAATCTAAGATGATCTGGTTTAGCAGAAGCTCTCCGGGCACAGACCCCCTTATCTACAGTCCTAGCTGGAATCTCTACAGATGGAAACAGCTACATGTTAAGTACTCCAGAGAAGAGAATATCTGTTTACAAACATCCCTGAAAAGGACCATTGCTGTTAGCAGGCAAAAAAAAAGAGGAAATAATATGAGTGGTTCAGAAATGAAAACAGAGAAGCTTAATCTGAGCAGCTCCATTCATTAGCAGGCCCATGTTGAATTGGGGTTCTTATTCCTCCTCTGTCATTGCTTGTTGTAGTGAGAAGGGGCCCAGGCTAGAAGACATTGTCAGCATTATATGGGACAGTGTCATATAGTTCAAATGGGCATGGAATGGGCTAAAATAGGCTAAAGCTGATACCTTTCATAATAGGTACAATTCTTGTACATACTGCACTGTCCTGAGGCCAACAGCTGGTCTGCAATGTAGGCTCCTTTTACAATAAGCCTTTCTGTAACCAAGCAACTATACCATTGTGTTCTCAGGGATTTTATTTATTCATTTATTTACAGTATTTATATTCCGCCCTTCTCACCCCGAAGGGGACTCAGGGCGGATTACAATGAACACATATAAGGCAAACATTCAATGCCAACAGACAAACAACATACATTAGACAGACTCAGAGCCATTTTTAACATTTTTCCAGCTTCACGATTCCGGCCACAGGGGGAGCTGTTGCTTCACCGTCCAGTAGTGGCTGTACTTCCGCATTCCTTTCCTCGTGTTTTGCTGGCAGTTTTATGGTGTTGTAAATTAGCCTCCCGCATAAAGCATCTCTAAATTTCCCTAATTGACAGGTGCAACTGTCTTTTGGGGCTGCATAGGTCAACAGCAAGCCGGGGCTATTAATGGTCGGAGGCTTAACCCGACCCGGGCTTCGAACTCATGACCTCTCGGTCAGTAGTGATTTATAGCAGCTGGTTACTAGCCAGCTGCGCCACAGCCCGGCCCCTTGCTAAAGAGCTGAATCTCTTTGCCACATAGAAGGAAATGGTGCCTTTCTTAAGATGTGCCCTTTTTGCACCGTCCAATACTTTCTTGAATTTTTTGTTGTGTCTTTTCACATTAACTCAGACTTATCCTGACTACATCACTGAGTTTTCTTGGCAAGCTTTATTGAAAGAAGTTTGGCATTCCCTTCTTCCAAAGATAGATTTTGTCTTGCTCAAGATCACCACTGGGTTTCATGGTTGAATGAAGATTTGAACCCTGGTTTACTGGAATCCACATATAGCACTCACATCACTATAACATGTGGATTCATGTTTTTCTTTAAAAAGTTGGCATGGTAATATATACTTAGGATAAGCACATTCTCTGGTCCTTTCTTTAAGGAGAAGATGCACAACAGAAAAACAAAATACTTTTTCAACCTTGGGTTATGTTTGGATGGAATCTGCTTAAGAGACCTAGCATACCATTTTTCTAGGAAGAAACTGACTCCTTATCAGTGGAAGGATAGAGTTTTCTCTGCTAGAGAAATATCTACTAGGGCCATGAATTGTTGATTAAATTTCATTCATCAATAGTTTGTGCCAGTATTGATATTAGATTAATGTCTTAAAGAGACCAGTAGTGACTCCATTCCCAAACTGAGAAATTTGTCCACCATGCTAACTGCCTCTCCTCATGTGACAAAAACAACACCTTAGTGCAGGTAACTAGTGCATCTCTCTCTTTGGGGTAATATGTTCTCAGTAATCAGGCCTGGGCTAGCAATATCTCTAAGGAAACATCTATATTTTACAATAGAATAAAATAGTTTTTTGAAGTCAGTAAAGTATGATTGATTTCATACATATATGAGGAAACTTAAATAAACACACCTTGGCAATCTATATTTAATTATGCTGGAATAATAAAGATGAACATTTTGAGAGCAACACTGGGTACTAATGGACTCTGTATTATAAAGAAATTGACAGATAATGTAATCTGGTGTCCTAAGAAAGAAAATCTATTAGCTCCTATATGTATTCAACAAAAGCACCTTGTCCTTGTCTGCATACTAAAGATCTCTAAATCTTCTGTTTGGGTGGTTTTCAATAGTCTTGGGAAATTGTCCTGCCAGAAACACACTCAGAATTGTTTATATCTCATCAGTTCCTGACTCATAAAAATTAAATCATGAAAGCACCTGTATTTTAAAGATCACTACATCAAATAGCTGTAGATAAATAGCAATTATATAAAGGAATATTGGCTTTGGTTGAATTCCTCTTACAGCTTGGTATGTATTTCAGGCCCACACAATCCCTGATTCTAATTTTATACTTGCCCATCATCCATGAATATATAGAGAATAGATATGATATTGGTTTAATCAGATTCAACATTTTATTTATGTAGCACTAGATCAATGCAACACCTAAACTATTGTATGGGGTCTTCTAATACCATTGCCTTTAATAAGAGTGAACTCTATGCAGACATGAGATAGAAAATTGAAAGGAGACATGATAGCCATATATAAATATTTGAAATGATGTCATAAGGAAGAGGGAGCAGGCTTGTTTTCTGCTGCCCTGATGACTAGGACTCGGAAAAATGACCATAAGAACTGTTCAACAGTGGAACCCACTGCCTTGGAGTATTGTGGAAGCTTTTTCTTTGGAAGTTTTTAAACAGTGACTGGATGGCTATCTGTCAGGGGATACTTTGTGTTTTTCCTGCATGATAGGGGGGCTCTTCCAACTCTCTGTTTCTATGATTCTATGTAGCATAACAACTCTCCCTCTCACAAAATCATCTCTTTGAGTTTTAATATAGTCCTTCTCCACTCAATCCCTTTCCCATGTAACGAGGCTACATTAGCTCTAAAGGGATCTTACCAGACAGATTTCACAACCACCAGAGGTGAAGCTAAGAACTCCGTATAATCCTAAACGTGGGTCTCAGTATCACCAATGTTATTATTACATTATTGCAGAATCTATTACTATTACAGACTAGAATCATAGAATCATAGAATAGTAGAGCTGGAAGAGACCTCATGGGCCATCCAGTCCAACCCCCCACCAAGAAGCAGGAAATCGCATTCAAAGCACCCCTGACAGATGGCTATCCAGCCTCTGCTTAAAAGCCTCCAAAGAAGGAGCCTCCACCACAGCCCGGGGGAGAGAGTTCCACTGCCGAACAGCCCTCACAGTGAGGAAGTTCTTCCTGATGTTCAGGTGGAATCTTCTTTACTTTAAAGCCATTGTTCCACGTACTAGTCTCCAGGGCAGCAGAAAACAAGCTTGCTTCCTCCTCCCTATGTCTTCCCCTCACATATTTGTACATGGCTATCATGTCTCCTCCCAGCCTCCTCTTCTGCAGGCTAAATATGCCCAGTTCTTTAAGCCGCTCCTCATAGGGCTTGTTTTCCAGACCCTTGATCATTATAGTTGCCCTCCTCTGGACACATTCCAGCTTGTCAACATCTCTCTTCAATTGTGGTGCCCAGAATTGGACACAGTATTCCAGGTGTGGTCTGACCAAGGCAGAATAGAGGGGTAGCATGACTTCCCTGGATCTAGATACTATACTCCTATTGATGCAGGCCAAAATCCCTTTGGCTTTTTAGCAGCCGCTAAAAAACTAGCTACTTTATATCCTCATGTATAAGTCAATCTCATATATAAGTTGAGAGCAGGGTTTGGGGCCAAAATAATAGATTTTGATATGATCTATGGATAAGTTGAAGGTAATTCCATGGAGAAGGGAAATCACCAATGTCACTTAGAGCCACCTGCCCCTAGTCATTGCCACCACAGTCCCACTCAAGCATTTAAAACAAAACAAAACAAAACAAAACAGAAATTGCACTATGACAGAGAGAACAGAGGAGGTTGGTGTTTTTTTTTTTAAAGTTCTCCAATGATGAACTAAGCTCTTTCCTTTCACCACTCCACTCAGAGATGTGATTCTGTTTTTGATAAGAGTTAAGATACAGTACTCACAGTGACCTATGGCTAAATCAATCCAATTTTTGAAGGCTTAATGTTTTGACCAAAAAAAATTACTTGTACATGGTAATATAGGATATGTCTAAGGACTGAGACAAGTACTTCCATTTCCAAGTTTTATTTCACAATGGGTGTACAGACTAGGTCAAAACAACAGCAGCAGTAAATCTGATTGTCTTTGGTTGATTTGAACAATAGGCTAAAGGAAGAAATAATGTCCGGAAGTGATTAGATAATCCTATACTGTAATTCTAAAGTGAGAAAATGGTGAGGTGAGACTGCTGCACAAGAGAGTTGATGAAGAATAGAAGGAACTTAAAAAGGCTCCTGAGATTGCAACCTCCAACAGGATCAGGATAGTACCTACAGCTGCATGTCCTTTCCACTCATTAGTTGCTCTAACCTTAATTCTCTTCAAGTTGATATTTATTTAAATTGCAGAAGAAAATATCTTTTGTAATGTGTCATGTGCACTAGCTGGCCACTGTTATCATAACTATGTTCGTCTAGCTGTAAAATACAAGCTCCTAATCAGATTGTCTAGTACAGTAACCCCCTTCACAAATTTTGGTCAGGCAGATAAAAGATTCTGTTCAATACACGTGTGCATGTTTTTAAAGGCCAGATTTTTAATTTTTGTTTTGCCTTTTCCTTTCCATGCATTTATTTTTAGGTTCAGAAGATCCACCTATGAATCACTAAATCTGCCCTAGATACTCTGTAATGACAACCATAGCTGCTGGCATCCATAATAGACAGAAGAGTGATTGGTAAAATAAGTGAATCCTCCCATGTTATTTCCTCTGCATCATAAAACCTGTTCCTGATGTATTAATCTCCACAACTGAAGCCCTTATGAATAACCTTTCCCCCATCTCTTCTCACCTACAAATAAATGAGATTATGCAGAAAGAAGGTGGGTCTCTCGCAGTTCACAAAATGCATTTAGCCAAAATGCCTAGACATTGATACATTCTTTGTGCATTGTTCTTTTCTTTACAGAATGTTGCTTCAAAACGTACCGTTTACGTGAAGTGACAAGGCCCTAATTCAGAAAACAGAGGATGGCATCATCTAGGTCCTTTTTCTAAAAAGTCATTTAAAAACTTGTCATATCTATGAATTAATCTCCTGTTTTTAACACTGTATGCTGCATGTTGATTTTAATGATTGTTTTGTTATTGATGCTGATGTTTTTATTGGGATAATTGTGTTATTGCTCTGTTATTGTTATTTGATTGTTGTATCGGGCAAGGCCCCATGTAAACCACCCCGAGTCCCTTCGGGGAGATGGGGCGGGGTATAAAAGTAAAGTTATTATTATTATTATTATTATTATTATTATTATTATTATTATTATTATCAACACAACGACGTTGTATGGCACAGCAAACAAGATAGATATGCTGGATTTCATTTCGCAAAACCACAAGTCGAACACTTCCCAAGTGTCTAGGACTGTGTGATGTATTTTCTGATGATGTGTGCAGATCCCAGTAGGGTGGCCTTTTGCAGTTGGCAGATGGTGATTTTGTCAATGTCTATTGCCGGCTGAGATCTTTTGGCACGGCACCCAGTGTGACCATCACCACCGGGACCACCTGCACTGGTTTCTGCCAGAGTCTTTGAAGTTCAATCTTGAGGTCCTGATAGCGGCTGAGTTTTTCCTGTTGTTTTTCATCTATGCGACTGTCACCTGGGATGGCAACATCAATGATCCAAACCTTGTTCTTTTCCACAACTGTGATGTCTGGTGTGTTGTGTTCCAGAACTTTGTCAGTCTGGATTCGGAAGTCCCACAGTATCTTTGCGTGCTCATTTTCCAATACTTTTGCAGGTTTGTGATCCCACCAGTTCTTTGCTGCTGGGAGGTGGTACTTGAGGCATAAGTTCCAATGAATCATTTGGGCCAAATAGTTGTGCCTCTGTTTGTAGTCTGTCTGTGCGATTTTCTTACAGCAGCTGAGGATATGATCAATGGTTTCGTCGGTTTCCTTGCACAGTCTGCATTTTGGGTCATCAGCTGATTTTTCAATCTTGGCCTTAATTGCATTTGTTCTGATGGCTTGCTCCTGGGCTGCAAGGATCAGGCCTTCTGTCTCCTTCTTCAGGGTCCCATTCGTGAGCCAGAGCCAGGTCTTCTCCTTATCAGCTTTTCCTTCAATTTTCTCAAGGAACTTTCCATGCAGTGTTTTGTTGTGCCAGCTGTCAGCTCTAGTTTGTAGTGCAGTTTTCTTGTACTGGTTTTTTGTCTGCTGTGTTTTGAGGAGTTTCTGATTTTTGACTTCAATCAAAGCAGGTTCTTCACTTTGCTTGACATATTCTGCCAGGGCATGTTCTTCTTCTTTGACTGCTTGTTTTACTTGTAAGAGTCCTCTGCCCCCTGATCTTCTAGGCAGATATAGCCGGTCAACATCACTGCGAGGGTGCAGGGAATGATGAATGGTCATGAGTTTTCTTGTTTTTCTGTCCAAATTGTCCAGTTCCACCTGTGTCCAATTTATAATGCCAGCAGTATATCTTATGACAGGTATAGCCCAGGTGTTTATGGTCTTGATGGTGTTGCCTCCATTGAGCTTGCTTTTGAGAATTTTTCTGACCCTTTGTGTGTATTCTTTGCTGACCACAGTTTTCACATGTTCATGCTTGATGTTGTTCAGCTGTAGTATGCCCAGATATTTATAGGCCTCTGGCTGGTGACACTTTATTGTTTGGCCATTGGGCATATTTATGCCCTCACTTTCAATGATTTTTCCCTTCTTCAATGCCACTGTCGAACATTTGTCCAAACCAAACTCCATGTTAATATCAGTGCTAAAAATTCGGACAGTGTTGGTCAGAGACTGGATTTCAGTTTCCGTTTTCCCATATAGCTTCAGGTCATCCATGTACATCAAATGTGAAATTTTTTGAGAATTCTTAGATGTTTGATAGTCGAGATTTGTTTTTTGTAAGATTGTTGACAGAGGGATCATGGCGATAATGAAAAGCAGAGGGGACAATGAATCTCCCTGGAAAATTCCTCTCCTGATGTTGACAAGTCCATAGCTTTCATTTCCAACAAACAGTTCAGTTTTCCAGTGCTCCATCATGTTTTCAATGAAGGTGCCAACGGTTTTACAAATCCCGATGGCGTCCAGGCACTTGATGATCCAGCTGTGTGGGAGTGAGTCAAAGGCCTTTTTGTAGTCAATCCACGTCATGTGAAGATTAGCTTTTCGGCTCTTACAGTTCTCCAGAATCATTTTGTCAATCAATAACTGGTCTTTTGTGCCCCTGCTTTTCCGTTTGTTGCCTTTCTGTTCATCTGGCAAGATGTTTTTTTCCTCAAGATAGTCTTGAATTCTATCAGCTATAATGCCAGTCAGTAGTTTAAACATAGTGGGCAGACACGTTATTGGCCTGTAGTTTCCTGGTGCTGCTCCTTTTGCTGGATCCTTTTGTATCAGGTAAGTTCTTCCAGTTGTTAGCCATTCACTGATACTTCCTTTCTGCGGCATCTCATTGAATTTTTGGGCCATTTTTCCATGTAAATTAATCAGATGTTTGAGCCAAAATCCATGAAGTTGATCACTACCAGGCGATGTCCAGTTCTTGACTTTTTGCACTCGTTTGCTGATCATTTCAGTTGTTATTTCCATCAGTTCCATTTTGTTCTGTGAGAATTTTCCTTCATACTCCTTTATCCACCCAGCGTTTTTGTTGTAGTTTTTATTATTTTCCCAAAGTTCTTTCCAGAACTTTGTTGTTGCAGTTTTCTCTGGCTTTATGGTTACTGTGTCTGTTGTTTGGTTCAGGCTCTGGTAGAACCGTCTTTGGTCTGATTGAAACAGTTGATTTTGTCTGTACTGGATGATTCTGGCTTCATACCTTTCAATTTTTCTGGCTGTTGCTGTAATTTGTTCTTTCACGATTTCCAAAGCTTCTTCATTTTTTCTGGTGTTCAGCCAGTACTTTCGGATCAGGTATTGCTTGATTTTGTCATTCTTCAGTTTCTTCTCTTTCATATTTTTCAGGTTACTTGCATCTGATCTAAGTTTCTTGATTTTCAACTCTAGCCTGACCTTCCACTTTGGTTTTCCAGTCGATTTTCTTTGGGGCTGCCTTGGTTGTAGGAGCCCAAGTTCTTCTGTTACTATCACTGCTGCACTGTAGGCATACTGGTTTGTTTGTTCAATTGATGTTATTTGGACAGTGGAGAGTACTGCATTCACATCTTTCATGAAAGGTGCCAGGTGTCTCTTGGGCACTGTTTTTAGAGCTGGGAGCCACTTTCTTATTGCGTTTGCTGCAGCATGAGCCATGATCTTATCCTTGAGCTCTTGTTGTCTTGCTGTCAAGGTTCCTGGTGGTTCAACAGATGTTTCAAGTGCTGGTTCCTCAAATTCTTGCAAAAGCGCCACACTTTCTTCTGGTTCAATCTGTTCCACCATTCCAAGTGTTGCTGGAGTCTCTGCTGCTGTCTGTACTGTGGTCTGATGGTAATCTACTTTGCAAATTTTCTGGATTTCTTCGAGTTCAACTTCACTGAACACTTTGTTTCTGATTATGAATCTTCGTTGGTCAGCTAGTTGGGGTTCTGTTATCTGTGAGTCAGGATACTCTTGTTTCCATAGCTGATGCATCCTTTTTTGGTAGCCACGCCTTTGAGGTTCAGATTTGTAGTAGCATTTCATAATTGTGCGGTTTTCTGGCATTGTATATTTTTGCCGCTTCTGTGACTGTTCATTTGGGTTTTGATGATTCCGTAGCCCACTTGTCAATGGATGTCCAGAATCAGCAGCATCCACCGCGGTCCTTTTTATCCTGGGCGACGACCGAGCCAGTATAGACTTCATTTGGGTTTGATTCTCCATAATGCTAATGGGTTAGGTGCTCTTGGTTGTGCTCCTCAGCTGAGGCCTCTCTGGCTTGGTTGGACCTGCCGGTAGTTACACTACCGTCAGCACAGCCCTCAGTCATCATTGGAGCAGCTAAGCCCCCCCCACCACGTCAAGGTGGCACCTGCGGGGGGATTATTATTATTATTATTATTATTATTATTATTATTATTATTATTATATAAATGACTCTTTCTTGAACAACAGAGAATTTTTTTTTCCACTGCACACACCCAATATTAATAAAATACCATCTTTTGTTTTGCTGGATGGGTCTCTGAATTATGTCCTCTGGTAAACAGAGGATACTGGTAAACTGGTAAACAGTAAACTGGTAAACAGTCACAACAGATCTGAACCTCTCTTTCTCTTCCTTTTTGCATATTCTAACAAAGTGACTGAATTTGATGCATTTTTTGTTGACCACAAGGTACATTTTTGATGTCATTGGGATATAAATGTTCATAAATGTAGTTCTGGTGATAAGACCAAATAGTTTAAGCTATTGTCCAACCACTATGAGAAAGCCAATGAACATTGCTGCCAACTGTTTAAAGTACTCTTCCCAGTTTGAGATGTATTATGTGAAAAATCCACCCACTGGCTTTTGTGCCAAAAAAAGGATGTTCTGTGTATAAATGAATTTTTTTTACACAGAATAAGTATGGTTTCTGTGCAGGAAATTTGCTTTATTTGTCCAAAAAATAGCACTTTTGAAAAAAATGCCTTAAAAAAATTAAAAACCCAAATGTGTTTTTCACATTGAATAAGTTTTGAAGTATAATTTTTGTTCAGCCAGGTTTCTCCTTTGTTTTGTATGTGAGTGAGACACTTGTTCATATTTATGAATTTCAAATGTATATATGCAGGATTTTTTGTGTATTTTCTACCTCTAAATGTTGATATAGTCATTTAAAAGGAAATGCTATTACTACTAGTATTCATTGTATTTCTTCACAGCTGGATGAAATTTGCTTCTTTTACGCAAATCAAGTTTCAGATGAGAGGGTCCACATATATTGTACTACAACAAACAATTAGTGAAAAATAAAATAGTAAAATTAGCACAAAATCCATGATAATACAATACATAATTATTTCAGGCTAATTGGTTATCAGAATTACAGATGATGATACAACCTTTTTGAGATAGCTCTCCAATATCTTCTCTTTTACTCACAGCAAATATCCATTTAAATCATCATAATCATCACCACCATCCTTTTTTATCTCTTGATGGTGATGGAAAGCAGATCAAAACATTAAAAATGCAATTTCAATTCCACAACAAACACATGTTAAAATAGAAGTATGCATATAACTCAATCAAGATCACCCAATATACTTTACTACATTATGTACCACCATGGCCAAATCTGATGTCTCAATGAACAGGCACAGTTGGTATTTCAGACACCTGGACCTCTAGGTTCAATGCTGAGTCCAGGAGTACCTCTAAAAAACTGACCTGTCTCTTCAGGGAGTGTGTAACGTAGACTATATCCCTATTCCCCAATCTGTCTTGTGACTAACAGGATCATTCCTCTTTTGACTGGATTAAGTTTCAGTTTGTTTGGTCTCATCCAGTCCATCATTGATGACAGACACTGGTTTAGGATCTGGACGGCCTCCTTGGCTTTGAATGGAAAGGAGTATTAGAGCTGGGTGTAATCTCCATATAGATGGCACTGCAACCTTAAAGTCTAGATGATCTCTCCCAGCGATTGGGCTCAAAACAAAGCCCCGAGGGACCCCACAGGCCAATGGGAATCTCAAAGCACCAGCTTCTGGGTTTTGCCCTCCATGAAGGAATGAAGCTACCTTAAAACAATACCTCCAAGTCTGGTCTCAATGAGACAGCAAGGAGGATGCCATGTTCAATAGCACTGAAAGCTGCTGAGAAGTCCAGTAGAACCAACAGTGACGCACCCCCCCCCCCAATTCAGCTCTCTAGGTAGGTAATCTATCAAAGTGATCAAAGCTGTCTCTGCCCCATTAGCCCTGAAACCAAATTTAAATGAATTCGGATAATCCATTTCATCCAGAAGTTGGGAGGCCAACACATGCTCCAGTACCTTGCTCAAAAAAGAGTCAATAATTGTCCATTACAGAGAGGTTCAGGGACAGCCTTTTTAATACAGGTTTGATGACAACCTCTTTTAGGCAAGTTGGAATTCTGCCTTGTTCTGAGGAGGCATTGACAACACATTTCCTCCAACTTTCCACTAAAAAGATACTCAATTACCTGCTAGGAAATGTAGGAGAAGCTAGTGACAATGCTCATAAGATAACAAGAGTTGATGCTGCAATCTCCTTGTAATATAGTAAGCTATGATGTGACCCAGACAAGTAATTTTTGACCTCTGATCTTCCAAACATTTTAGATATAACTTTTTAGAACCACCAGCCAGCATCACCACTGAAAAGAAATTCTCAGTCCCAAAGAACCAAAAACTGAGGCTTTTATCACACGAGGCAGTCAAATTAGTACTGTAGCGTAACAAAACACCTGCTGCTTGTTTCTGCCCTTCTCCTGTCAACCCTTAGCTATTAATGAATAAAGCACATACATGGCTCCTAATCCCACAATGTTCTCATGACCTACTTTGGTGCAATGGGTCTCTTCACCTCTGTGCATGGCAACAGTAATATGATGTCAGAGAGCTGGATTACTCTCTTTTCATGGTCCTCTTTTTTGTTTGCTTTTAATACTGGAATTGCACCATTGTAATAAAAAAATTAAAATTAAAGTACAGCAGTAGTGCAGGAATGTAGAGTTACAAGAGTATGTGGAAGTATTATTATGGGACCATGGACTTACAAATTATGCTACTGAATAGAGGAGCAATATTGAAAGTGCTGAACATGGTTTAAATCTACTATCAATGATCATGCAATTGTAGTGAAATAGCATGTTTATGTGATATAATCCAGAGAGTCGCTGATCCTGCCAGGAAAAACCGTCTTACCAGTTGACTGAAAAGGCTTCTATTCTTAATAAATTATACAAATGACACACAACCAACATTAACACAAAACATACAATAAATGAGTTAATTAATCATATTGTATATTTTAGGCATGTAATCTCTATATGCTTCTATTCAACAAAATTACAGCAGTGTCTACCTCTATGAAAGGTAATTTTATTGGACTAAAATTTGAACTACAAAGTTTTATTTCTACAACTCTGAAATGTAGACACACTCACTGTTTCATAGGTCCCAGCACTTTTATCCACTTGACTTGATCGTATATAAAAAGGTAAAGGTTTTTCTCTGACATTAAATCTAGTCGTGTCCAACTCTGAGGGGTGGTGCTCATCTCCATTTCTAAGCTGAAGAGCCAGCATTGTCCGCAGACACCTCCAAGGTCATATGGCTGGCATGACTGCATGGAGCGCTGTTACCTTCCTACCAAAGCAGTACCTATTGATCTACTCGCACTTGCATGTTTTTGAACTGCTAGGTTGGCAGAAGTTGGGGCTAACAGCAAGAGCTCACCCTGCTCCCCAGATTCAAACCACCGACCTTTTCATCAGCAAGTTCAGCAGCTCAGTGGTTTAACCCTCTATAATGATTGTATATAGCTTATACTATAATTCTCTATACACTACTTCTGCTTCTTCTGTGGCACAATCCATAATAACAAGCATGTGATTCCTAATATTGTTTGACTGAGAGCCATTAAAATGTCCATCTAGAACAACAAACAGATCATTTTAGTTTGAGTGAAATGCAGTGTCTCACCTTGGATAGTCCACTTCTTCTACTCAGCTCTAATGAATTTATTTGTCATTGTATTTTAGATATGGCTGGCTGCCAAGGTCAAATAATTATCAGCAAGCAAGGGACTCATAGTAACCTGGAATATGATTGTCAGTTTGATTGACATCTGCAAGAAATGTTTTAATGATTATTAATTCAGGGAGTTAGGCAATCTCAAAGACAATTTTTTAAAAGAATTGAATAAACCCAGTACCATCAATGAATAGCAGAAAAGTAACAGCTTTCTTTTGGACATGGTATAGGGTCCTTTCACACAGCCATATAACCCAGAATATCAAGGCAGATGATTCACAATATCTGCTTTGAACTGCATTATCTGAGTCCACACTGCCATATAATCCAGTTCAATGTGGAAGGGGACTTAGTTACTTGTTGTCTTTCTGGGTGTCTTGCAGCTTTTCAAGAAATTATACGTATGTTTAAAGGAAATAGCAATATTTGTTTTTAAAAAATTCAAATACTTGAAAGTATTAACTGATTTTGTCTTGCAATCTAATAGGAACCTTGTGAAAGGTATTTTGATACTGCACCAGAAATGCATAAAGCTATTTTAAAAATATCATATTATTGCAATCTCACTAGAACCTAGTGGGAATTGGTAATTATGTGACAGTTTCACTCTGACTAAAACAAATATGCACTGATGTTGACTCCTAAAACAAGACAGAAGAACTGTGAATCATAATCTGGAAGCTCCAGTGTCTAACTTCCCCCGAGCTATTTTATAGCTGGATGCAGCACTTCTACTATGAATCTGGCCATGAATCCAGCCTGGAGCAGCTGAAAAGTAAATTCACATTATTTGACCTGTGAAGACATGGTCCATGACCACTCTATCTCTGCTTTGCTTCCAATTCTTTTTCTCAGTGCCTCAAAATGAGCTATTTTTGGAAACATGTCACATCAATAAAAGTGTTTACATAGAAAAGGACAGTGGTTCTTCTTGCAGTTCTATGAAACATACATTTTTTAAAGTAGGATTGAAACCCTTTGCCAAAATAGAACTCAAATGAAGACATGAGTAATTTTTTAAAAATGTCCATAGCAAGAAAATCTTTTTAAGACTGGACACACTGCCATATAATGAGTTTGAACTACACTATATGTTCAATGTAGACACTAGGCTTGATCGATCCATGAAAAATTTGATTCTAAACTCGTTTCAAAACTAGAGGGGGCAGTTTTTCGTTTTTGTTGGTAATAACGAATTTGGCCCCCAAAAATTTTCGAAATTAACGAAAATTCGTTATTTTCTAAATTAATTCGTTAATGGCGGACGCGCATGCGCGGTGGCCCAAAAACAGCCCGAAGGGGGGGGGACTTAGGGGGCTCTCCCGCCCTCATTTTTTGAGTGATCTTCTTCAAACTTGGTACAGTGGTAGAACACATTTAACACTGATAGCTCACCAAAATGTGGAACGTTTCCCTTATCCTCTGATTTTTGGCAAATTTTCATAGCTTTTATAATGAACCATTTTTTAATAATTGCAGAAATCTGTTCCTGGTTTGAAAGTCTTATTTCCTGTTAAATTGGGTTGTCTTTACTGTGAAAGTCATTGCTCTACTTTAGAAACTTTGTTTTGTGGCTGAAACTTTGTTAAATTGGTGTAGTCCCTGCATATGTGTGTGTGTAAAGGTATCCCTTGACGTTAAGTTCAGTCATGTCTGACTCTGGGGGTTGTGCTCACCTCCATTTCTAAGCCCAAGAGCCAGTGTTGTCCATAGACACCTCCAAGGTCATGTGGTCGGCATGACTACATGGAGTGCCATTACCTTCCCGCCACAGCGGTACCTATTCATCTACTCACATTGGCATGTTTTCAAGCTGCTAGGTTGGCAGAAGCTGGAGCTAACAGCGGGCGCTCACTCTGCTCCCGGGATTTGAACCTGGGACCTTTCAGTCTGCAAGTTCAGCAGCTCAATGGTCTTTGCCTTGGCTGCCTTCCAGATCAGGCTTATAACCAGCCTATTATGGGCCACAAATTAAAGAAAATCCAATCCCATTTAAGCACAACATGAACAGTTTTGATGCCAAAACCATAAACTCTGTTTATTAAACTCTACGATCCAAACTTTAGAACAACTTGCAAACAATTGAAGGTTAGACCACAGTAATAATAACCAATTCTATTCCTTTCCAAAATTTAAACATAAAATAGTATCTTTCTTTCCAATAGCATATAAACTTTTCCTTTGTTTACAAAACAAAATTCTAGACAGTAGCCATTTAGAAGATATTTCTATATTTTCCCTGCAAAGGATAGGGCTGCATCCCTCTGGAGACACACATGATAACCCGGACATGATATAAGGCACTTATATACGTTAAATAAACATGATGTCATTGCATATATAAAAGAAGCATGATATTAGGCAATTATAGTTGCAAATAATATAATTAAACATGTAAAAATTATACATCCATACATAAAAGAAACATGTAAAGTAACTGCATATATAAAACACAATATAAAATATGATATAAGGCAATTACAGATGTCAAAGGAACGTGATATTACATATGTAAAAAACATGATTATATGTATAAAAAAGCATGATACAAGGTGTCAGGATCTAGGCTGCTGGGCACCAATAACCATACACTGAGGCCAGATTCTATCTAATATCTTTATTAAAGGAATATATAAAGTCAATAAAAACAAGTGTAGAATAAAGTTCAGAAGCAGACCTTTCAAATGAGGCCAAATATAGTCCAGCAGATTATTGTCCAATATGAAATATTAGAGTCCAAAGATTATAATCCAATAACCGCAACACACGGTTTGCCAAGCAAAGCGTTGGGAAAACAGAAAAAGTCTTGAATCCAATGAAGCTTGACACAAGGCTGAAAGTTACTTGGAACGTGGCTGGAGCTGTGGCTAAAGGCAAAGCAACTTGAAGCATGGAACAAGATCTGTGGTAAATCCGTGAGACGAGGACAAGGCTTGGAACTAGATTCAGGAGGCAAGGAACAGGATTCGAAGTCCACACACACATGACCTCTCTCCAGGAGCTGACGAATTGACTCCGCAAGGAATCCTTCGCGCAATTTCCCTATATTGGGTCTCGTTTCCCCAAACAACAATCACTTTCCCTAGAGAACAGGGAGCGAAGGAAACCAGCTTGCAGGTGCAAGACTCCCCGTATTTTCTCAGGGGAAATACTTCTAATCAGTGGCATATTTGGCAGCAAGGCGAGCACTACTTCTAAATTTTTCTCTCGATCCTCTATCAGTCGTGTAAGCCTGTTTTCTCCCATAAGGGGGAGAGTTCCCACCAAGGTCAGGTTTAATTGGTTCTTGGACTAGAACTTCAGGCAGCTGCCAAGGCTCTGACTCCGACCGGAAATCTGGGGAAAACTCCATATTTTCCTCCTCATCTGCCACAATACTGTCAGGAATAGGACTGCAGGGCCCATGAGTCATCACACTAGGCAACTGACACATCTAAAAGAAACACAATATAATTAACCTAGGTACAACAAATGTGAAAGAAGGCAACAATATACATAAAAAAACATTTCTGGACTCACAAATGTAGTCTAAGAGAATTGGGCTTCCATTCTCCAAACCTGAAACAAAGTGGGAGGAAATGTAAAGAGTGTTAATGATGCTCGAAATCAAATGTTGTTCTTTTACAAAGTCAAACTAAAACTAAGAATAAATGCTTCGGTCTTCTCCTGATCTTCTTATCTCCTCACCTTGCGTCCAGCCGAGTTACGTCCGCACTTGCGATACAGCGACCTCTTCCCTTGGCTCAGTGGGCAGTATTTTAAAGTATGGGCCTTTTCGCCCGTGGCACCGCAGAGCGGACAGGTGTATTTGCGCAAGATGGGGCACTCCACGGTGCCGTCCATCCCCTTCAGCCGGTGGGACGAATAGACCTGCTTGGATTCCCCGTTGTGTTTGCAGAAATTGCAAATCTCCTTGTTTTGGGAAGCCTGGCCATTGGCACTACCTTTGGAGCTCTTGCTGCTGGAACTGCTTCCATTAACCCATTGTGATGCTGTTTCAAAGTTGTCCTCGTTGAGGACTAGCTGCATGTCGTACTCCATTGTGTCCCAACTCTGAGATGGAAATGGGACCTTCTTGCGTTCCGCGATGATCTCCGTAACCACTTTCGCAAGGCTCAGATAGCCCTTCCATCTGTCAAACTCCCTGAACATGGAAGGGGCATAATGTGGCACGTGCATGGCTGATCTGGAGAGCATGGTGCCAATTCTACCCTGGTGTGGACACACACTGAATGCCACATATTGGAGGCGGAGTCTTTGTTTTATATATAAGGGGAGGGGTTCCAAACCTTTCACATTGGACCCTCCCATCTATTTTTACCCTCCTTTGCCCTAGATTTAACCCCCACATGTCTAGACAATCACAGCTTTTCAAGGAAGAGTTTGGTTTTTCCAATTTTTTAACTTCGGAGGTAATGCCACAGTTTCTCCCTTGAGGCAGTGGTTCTCGACTTGTGGGTCCCCAGATGTTTTGGCCTTCAACTCCCAGAAATCCTAACAGCTGGTAAAATGGCTGGGATTTCTGGGACTTGTAGGTAAAAACACCTGGAGATCCACAGGTTGAGAAACACTGCCTTAAGGGAACGTTAGCAGTTGTGGTTCTGTTTGTCCATCCAAGAATGAGTTGAATTTCTGCCTTGGATGAAATAGCAACATTGCACATCCAACGTTTGCAAAAGTCCTGAAGGACGGATCCAGTAATGATGAAGCCTGCAAGAGTGTTATATTGCTTTTGCATGGCAGAATAGCATTGGACTGGATGGTCTCTTCTACCTTTATGATTCTATGATGTTTGGCGCCATGACTCTATGATTCTATCATTTTAGGATTCTAGGACTTTTGGGATGATTCTGTTACTTGGTTCTTTGAGTCTATGACTTTAGGGACCATGTTTCTATTATTCCATGACTTCTGTGACCATATTTCTATGACTTTTGTGACCATTCATGGGCCATCTGGCTAGTATTCCGGGACGGTAAATGATATATCGGTTACAGCACCAGATATTTCTGGATACAGTAGAGTCTCGCTTATCCAACATTAACGGGCCAGCAGAACGTTGGATAAGCAAATATGTTGGATGATAAGGAGACATTAAGGAAAAGCCTTTTGAACAGCAAATTAGGTTATTTTTCAAATTAAGCCCCAAAAAATCTTGTTTAACAGCAAATTAGACAGAAAAGGTAGTTCAATACGCAGTAATATTACGTAGTAATTACGAATTTAGCAACAAAATATCACAATATATTGAAAACATTGACTACAAAAATAAGTTGGATAATCCAGAACATTGGATAAGCGAGTGTTGGATGAGTGAGACTCTACTGTATATTGTTTTTGCATGGCAGAATGGCGTTGGACTGGATGGTCTCTTCTAGCTTTATGATTATATGATGTTTGGTGCCATGTTTCTATGATTCTATCATTATGTTGTCGAGCAATTTAGAACAGTATAGGATACCGCTAACTGTTTCTTTGAGTGGTGTTCTGTGGAAACACAACCCGCCCATCCTCCCCCGCTGATTTCATGAAAATAAAAGAAAAGAAATAATAAGCCACATCCGGCAAGGCCCACACACTGAAATACTAGGCCGGCCATCGTTGGCCGGCAAGCTTCCCTGAGTGGAAGAAATAGAGGCCGCCGCCCCAAAGAAGGGTTCTGTGCAAGATTGCACCAAGGGGTAAAGAACGACAGCCGCGAGAGAAGACAGAGGCGGTGCATCGTGGGAAACACGTCGACCACGTAGGCCGACAAGGCCCACACGTTGAAATACTAGGCGTGCCACCGTTGGCCGGCACGCTTCCCTGTGAGGAAGAAAGAGGGGCCGCCGCCCCAAAGGAGGCTTCTGTGCAAAATCGCATAAAGGGGTAAAGAACGACAGCCGGCGAGAGAAGAGAGAGGCGGTGCATCGTGGGAAACCCGACCACGTAGGCCGAGAGGCAGCAAAAAGAAAAGAAAAGAAAAGAAAAGAAAGAAAAAAGCCACAGGCGACAAGGCCCATACATTAAGCCGGGCCGGCCACTGTTTGCCGGCACGCATCCCTGAGAGAGAGAGAGAGAGAGAAAAAAAAAAACCAGAGGACACCGCCCCAAAGGAGGCTTCTGTGCAAAATAGCATAAAGGGCTAAAGAACGACAGCCGGCGAGAGAAGAGAGAGGCGGTGCATCATGGGAAACCCGACCACGTAGGCCGAGAGGCAGCAAAAAGAAAAGAAAAGAAAAGAAAAGAAAGAAAAAAGCCACAGGCGACAAGGCCCATACATTAAGTCGGGCCGGCCACTGTTTGCCGGCACGCATCCCTGAGAGAGAGAGAGAGAAAAAAAAAAAACCAGAGGACACCGCCCCAAAGGAGGCTTCTGTGCAAAATAGCATAAAGGGCTAAAGAACGACAGCCGGCGAGAGAAGAGAGAGGCGGTACATCGGGGAAACTCGGCCACGTAGGCCGAGAGGCAGCAAAGACCAAAGAAAAGACAGAAAAAGCCACCGCCAAAAAGGCCCACACTATAAAATACTAGGCCGGCCACCGTTGGCCGGCACGATTCCCAGACAGGAAGAAAGAGGGGCCGCCGCCCCAAAGGAGGCTTCGGTGCAAACTCGCATAAAGGGGTAAAGAACGACAGCCGAGAGAGAAGAGAGAGGCGGTGCATCGGGGGAAACTCGGCCACGTAGGCCGAGAGGCAGCAAAGACCAAAGAAAAGACAGAAAAAGCCACCGCCAAAAAGGCCCACACTATAAAATACTAGGCCGGCCACCGTTGGCCGGCACGATTCCCAGACAGGAAGAAAGAGGGGCCGCCGCCCCAAAGGAGGCTTCGGTGCAAACTCGCATAAAGGGGTAAAGAACGACAGCCGAGAGAGAAGAGAGAGGCGGTGCATCGGGGGAAACTCGGCCACGTAGGCCGAGAGGCAGCAAAAAGAAAAGAAAAGAAAAGAAAAGAAAGAAAAAAGCCACAGGCGACAAGGCCCATACATTAAGCCGGGCCGGCCACTGTTTGCCGGCACGCATCCCTGAGAGAGAGAGAGAGAGAGAAAAAAAACCAGAGGACACCGCCCCAAAGGAGGCTTCTGTGCAAAATAGCATAAAGGGCTAAAGAACGACAGCCGGCGAGAGAAGAGAGAGGCGGTACATCGGGGAAACTCGGCCACGTAGGCCGAGAGGCAGCAAAGACCAAAGAAAAGACAGAAAAAGCCACCGCCAAAAAGGCCCACACTTTAAAATACTAGGCCGGCCACCGTTGGCCGGCACCCTTCCCAGAGAAAGAGAGAGAAGACCAAAAAAAAGGAAATGTGGGCCCAAGCCCCTCAGACCCGGGGGGCCGGCCACCGTTGGCCGGCCCCACGCCCACACGCCGCAACCCACGGGGAAGGGCAGGCTTTCTTCACGTCTGCTTGCAAAATGTGGGCCCAAGCCCCTCAGACCCGGGGGGCCGGCCACCGTTGGCCGGCCCCACGCCCACACGCCGCAACCCACTGGGAAGGGCAGGCTTTCTTCACGTCTTATTGCAAAATGTGGGCCCAAGCCCCTCAGACCCGGGGGGCCGGCCACCGTTGGCCGGCCCCACGCCCACACCGCTGGACTCACAGGGGGAAGGGCATGCTTTCTTCACGTCTGCTTGCAAAATGTGGGCCCAAGCCCCTCAGACCCGGGGGGCCGGCCACCGTTGGCCGGCCCCACGCCCACACGCCGCAACCCACGGGGAAGGGCAGGCTTTCTTCACGTCTGATTGCAAAATGGGGGCCCAAGCCCCTCAGACCCGGGGGGCCGGCCACCGTTGGCCGGCCCCACGCCCACACCGCTGGACCCACAGGGGGAAGGGCATGCTTTCTTCACGTCTGCTTGCAAAATGTGGGCCCAAGCCCCTCAGACCCGGGGGGCCGGCCACCGTTGGCCGGCCCCACGCCCACACCGCTGGACCCACAGGGGGAAGGGCATGCTTTCTTCACGTCTGCTTGCAAAATGTGGGCCCAAGCCCCTCAGACCCGGGGGGCCGGCCACCGTTGGCCGGCCCCACGCCCACACCGCTGAACCCAGAGGGGGAAGGGCATGCTTTCTTCACGTCTGCTTTCAAAATGTGGGCCCAAGCCCATCAGACCCGGGGGGCCGGCCACCGTTGGCCGGCCCCACGCCCACACACCACAACCCATGACACAAAGATACACTCCATAACAGCAAACCGTCTATCCTCTGGAAAAATCTAGCCATTTCTGTAGTCAATGATTCCATTATATTGTGATATTTTGAAGCTAAATTCATAAAGTAAGCAATAGCAACATATCATTTCAGCATATAGAACGACTTCTTATGTCTCCTTGGTTGTATAACATGCATTTATGGTGCTTTATTTGGATAATAATAACCTGATATGATGTGTTATATGCTTTTCTTCAACAAGTCCAATCCAAGAAATCTGCTTATTTCAGCAGTGGTAGGCCCGTTTGGCTTTGATCAGTGAGACTCTTCTGTGTTCATGTTGGGTCAATAAGACATAAGATATAACTGAAGTCACAGTCAGCATACAGCATTACCAGCTTAAAAAACAGTGGTGTAAAAACACGGCTCGAGTCCGAGGACTGAAGAGGAGGTAGTTTGACAGTTAAAAAACTATACAGTGCGAAATACTATTGGCCTGTCAAGCTATTCTTAAATAGGCTACAAACGACCACACAGACCTATAATGCTTTTTGGAGGGGGAAGGTTTTAAGGCTCTGATGTTAGGCACATGTTTCCATGCAGTTCCACTGCAGGTAAGACTACTGTGTTCTTCAGGGGTTATTAAAGTTCTCCTGCAGATGACCTGGATAGAGGGAAATGACTTCAGTTGGTTGGTATACATACAGTTTAAGTAAACTTGAGGAAGTACAATTATGAAAGATATAGTGTGTAATGTAGTAGAAAGTAATTCAAAGTAGAAACAAAGCAGAAATGTGGATTCCAAAGGAAACATGAAGGCATTATTAAGTAATTGTTTTTAATAGCATAAGAGATTCTGAGTGGATTGATTCTCTACTTCTTACTCTGCGTAAGATTATCATCACATGCTCTCGACTACACCCGCACAAGGCAATGGTACAGTAAAAGAAGACAATTTTGAGAAGTGGTAAAGGCCAAGGTGTCCCACTTCTTTCAGTGATTCCGCGTGCGCGGCCAGAGGGCGAGGGGAACAGCAAGAAACAGTTTCCACGAGACGGAACTTGCGCCCACTCCTTGAAAGCAGCCGCAAAGGCACACGCCCTGACGGGCAATCGGCAACGTCTGTGTGCGCGGACAGTGGGCAAGGGGAACCAAAGGCGGCCGTTCTGCCGCCACATCGTTGAGTACACTTCCTTTTAAGGTGAATGGGACACTGTCCCACAGTCTGTGATCACTCCACCCTCGTTATTACCAACAGACCAGCAAGAAACAGTTTCCACGAGACGGAACTTGCGCCCACTCCTTGAAAGCAGCCGCAAAGGCACACGCCCTGACGGGCAATCGGCAACGTCCGTGTGCGCGGACAGTGGGCAAGGGGAACCAAAGGCGGCCTTTCCGCAGCAACAGCGTCAATCACAACCTCTCAGGGTGATGGGAGACTGTAACACTGTCTTTGATCATTCCACCCTCTTCTATTGTTTTACCCACAGGCCAGCAAAAAACATTTACCACTCGGCGAAACGTTCTGCCAACACCTTGAAAGCAGCCGCAAAGGCACACGCCCTGACGGGCAATCGGCAACGTCCGTGTGCGCGGACAGTGGGCAAGGGGAACCAAAGGCGGCCGTTCCGCAGCAATAGCGTCAATCACAGCCTCTCAGGGTGATGGGAGACTGTAACACTGTCTTTGATCATTCCACCCTCTTCTATCGTTTTACCCAAAGGCCAGCAAAAGGCAGTTCCCACTCTGGGTAACCTGCGCCCACACATTGCAAGCAGCCGCAAAGGAACACGCCCTGAAGGGGGAATTGGATATACCTCTAGAGTCTGGCGTCACGTAGTCCGAGAGGCAGCAAAAAGAAAAGAAAAGTAAGGGGAAAAAACAAAGGGCAGCAAAGACCCCACCCTGAGCCAGCCGGCCACAGTTGGCCGGCATGCATCCCGGAGAATTCGGCACGGCCCTCCCACAAAGTTTTTTGTTTTTGCGATTTAAGCCTCTACCCACAGCAACACTCCACCACCCCAGGGGAAGGCCGTGTACCTCTTCTATCGTCCTGCCAACAAGCCAGCAAAAGGCTGTTCCCACTCTGGGTAACCTGCGCCCACACATTGCAAGCAGCCGCAAAGGAACACGCCCTGAAGGGGGAAGGGCATATACCTCTAGAGTCTGGCGTCACGTAGTCCGAGAGGCAGCAAAAAGAAAAGAAAAGTAAGGGGGGAAAAAAAAGGGCAGCAAAGACCCCACCCTGAGCCAGCCGGCCACAGTTGGCCGGCATGCATCCCGGAGAATTCGGCACGGCCCTCCCACAAAGTTTTTTGTTTTTGCGATTTAAGCCTCTACCCACAGCAACACCCCACCACCCAAGGGGAAGGCCGTGTACCTCTTCTATCGTTTTCCCAACAAGCCAGCAAAAGGCAATTTCCACTCGGCGTAACCTGCGCCCAAACTTCTAAAGCAGCCGCAAGGCACACGTCCTGAAGGGGGAACGGCACCCTCTGCGTGCCAGGTCAAAGGGGGAGGGGACCCAAAAGCGGCCGTTTAACGACCACAGCGTAGACCACGGCATATAAAGGAGAAGGGACACTAGACAACCATTTGGAGAAATGCTGGCAAAGGCGGAGGAGTACCACTGTCTTTGATGATTCCCCCCTCCGAGTTATAAAGGCACCCTCCGCGTAAGCGGGCAGAGGGCTAGGGGACCCAAAGGCGGCCGTCCCATGACCACTGCGGCAACCACACCCGCTCTAGACAATGGGACACTGAAAGATGACAATTTAGAGAAGTTCTGTCCCAAGTCGAGGTGTATTAATTCCAGTGGATAAAGACATCCTCAAAGGTTCAGATGGACAGATAGTATACCTCTGTAAAGTGAGAGTCTGGCGTATTCCTACACCTGAAATGATTATCTGAAGTATCCACATCAAATATAACAGTGCTCTTTCTGTACAGGAGCTGCGAGGATCTGTAGAAGACCAAACAGTCATGGCTCGTGATGGTAATATTTCCCCCCCCCCCCAAATAAAAAGGGAATTGAATGAAATCCGAACAGAACACAAAGAGGAAGCATTATCTACCTTGGCTTTTATGGTCTAATTTTCCACAGAATATCCTTCAACCTCTACAGAGCCAGTATTACATGAGAGAAAACGTTTTGTAACTTCCGAATACAGAGATGGGCCAAAAGTATATTAAGTTCAACAGGGACAAATGAAAGATAGTACTTCTCTCCGCGATGGTTGTTCGGGAGTGGAACTGTCTCCCCCGGACTGTGTTGTAGGCCCCTTCTTTTGAAGCTTTTAAGCATAGGCTCGATGGCCATCTGTCGGGGATGCTTTGAATGATACTTCCTGCGTCTTTCTTGGGGGAGAACTCGATGGCCCATGAGTTCTATTCCAACTCTACTTTTCTATGATTCCATGATTACATGATTCGTGAAACGGCCCCTTGAGATGGATGAACCCAAAAACGTCAGTGGGGCAACGTCGAGTGATGAAAAAGAGGAGAAAGGAAGGGAAAAGAGAGAGGAAAGCATTGTAGGATAGAGGAGAGAGTTGTTGGACAGAGTCCAAAGGGGCCACCCCCCTGCCCGGACGCCCAAAAAAATTGGCCAAAGTTACTCTGAAGCAGAGTTGGTTAAAGGACGAGAACTGTTGCTCTAGGAGCAGTCGGTCTCAAAATCCAAATCTGGGAAATTCAACACAGGAAGGTTGGCCTTCAGGAAAACAAGTTTCTCAACTGTTTGAGGGTCCAGCAAGCTGCGGTGGGGCGTGACTACATCTCCCGCTATGCTGAAGACCCTTTCGCTCTGGACGCTGGTGGGAGGACAGCTGAGGAACTGGCGGGCTACGTGCGACAGATCCGGCCACATGTGTTCGCGTGAAGCCCAATAGGACAATGGATCACAAGAAATTATCTCCGGAGGCTCCTCAAAGTACCTGTTGACCGAGCATTCGGCCGAGTCTACCTTTTGAGCAGAAGCCAGCAAAGAGGATTCTTCAGAGCAGGCAAGTATGGCCACCGTCTCTGCAAAGAAAACGTTTCCTGTTCGCGGCTGGAGATCCGTATCCCTACGGCAACCCCCTACCGGCTCCGCGGGACTTTCCGTCTCGCCACTAGCGCTAGTGCTTGGGGTGACAGGCAGTTCTGGAAGAGGGGCCGCTGTGCCCGTTTCCTCCACCCTGGCAGCAAAGACCTCCCTCACAAGGTCAACAAGTTGGGCCTTCCACATGGTAAAGTCTTTTGGGCAGACGTTGTACTTTAGCCGTGGATCACACAAGGCCGCCAGCATATGGACCTTGCTGGAAAGAAGTGGCTCTAGCCGTTTACGTACAGCAAAGGACAACCTCCTCACCACCTCCAGGACCGGCGGTGTCAGCGGTCCAGCCAGGGAGTCAATTGTTCGACCGGCACCAAGCCTTTCTAGGTGCCTCCTTAGCCTCAAGACCATGGGCACTGCCTGGCTCAGAAGAGCTTTTGATTCCGAAAGTGTCTCAGTGGCATGTTTGAATGGCTTTAGTACGTCTACTAGCTGGGAGATGGTGTCCCACTCTTGCTTAGTTGGAACAAGCTTGCTAACAGGCGCAACCAAAGTGAGGGAGATGCCGTGTACCGCCTTCTGCTGCTCGACCATGCGTTCGAGCATTTTTAAGGTTGAATTCCACCGAGTCGAGACGTCCTGGAGTAGCTTGTGCTGCGGGAGGCCTTCAAGGCTCTGCCTGTCTCTCAGCTGCCGGGCTGCCTTGATGCTCCGGTGGAAGTAGCCCGCAATCTTTCTACAGCGCTCGATCAGCAGGGAGATGTTTGTGTTGCTGCCCGACTGCTCTTCCTGGCTCTTTAAACCTTCCTTGACGGTATTGTGAAGCAAGTGGGCCATGCAGGACACATTCTGAAACCCGGCACTTTCAACCGCTTTGATCATATTTTTCCCTGCGTCCGTCACCATAAAGCCCCTCCTCATTTCTTCCGGCCTACACTGCATCCATTCCCCCATCATGTTTTCCAGATAGTTGCAGATGGTCTCTGCCTTGTGATCACGATCAACTACCTCCAATGCGAGGAGTGCCCAACGATGGGATGTATCCATAGTGCCTTCCTTCTCCCACCAATGTGCCGTGAGAGAGAGGTAGGAGTGGCCTCCTCCCAAGCTTGACCAAATATCAGAGGTAAAATGGATGTGTCCTCCCATGGCGCTACGCAACATGTGGATAATGCGTTCCTTACAGCCCTCGTACAAGCCGGGAATTACTTTTCTGGAAAAGGTGTGACGGGAGGGGATTTTGTAGCGGGGGCACAGTCGTTTCATAAGGCGTACAAAGCCTTCTTGTTCTACCAGGCGGAAGGGATGGTGATCTAGGGCAATCATCTCTCCCACAGTTTGGGTTATCTGCTGGGGTGTGAGCAATGTTTCCCCCGTTTTCTTTCTGGGTAATGGAATGGCCCAATCCTCCATGGTGGACTGTGTCCGCCTTCCACTATCTTCACCTGGTGAACTTTGCGTGCTAAGGCTGCCACTGGAAGGGCTTGCAGTTCCCCCTCTCAGCGAAATGGAGGGATGGTGTCGCTTCATGTGAGAGCTCAACCCCGAGGTCGCAAGATGTCTCGTGTCTCTGCCTCTGCTGATATTTGCCCCACAGTGTCTACAAACTGCCAAAGTAGAACTCTGAGAGTGGACATGGAAATGGTCCCAAATAAATGACCTTGGCCTCCCCACAGCCACTGTGGCGACGCCCTCAGAGATGGGAGTCGTGGGCACCCTTTCAGCAGCATGAGGAAGTCTACGTTTTGATGGTAGTACCTCCTCTACCTCCTCCTCACTGTCAGTAGCGGGTGGAGGGGTGGGGTTATCTATATCCTCACTATCCACCACCTGTAGTTCCAGGACGGCAACACCTGTATGTTCCAATGATCGTCCAGTTGTCTCAGCTCCATGCGACAGCCGGCTCCGGGTGGATGCCTGTGAACTGTCTGCATTAGAACAGCCTGGTTCTTCATCAAGTCCACCCACTCCCATAGTTCGTCGTTCCAGACGTATGGGACCCACCTTAACTTTTTTGGCCCCCCACAGTGTCCTGGCCGTGGCTTGACCACTACTAGGACTTGCTCCCCCAGACCCGCGTACAGCTGAGCGCTTCATGTCAAGGGGAGTGTTTTAAGGTAACAGAAGGGATGATGGTTAGGTGTTGTGTTACTGGTGGGAAATATTTGTTGAATCTTGATTGGCAACGTGTTATATTCTGGCCAATGTACTGTTGCAAAAGCGTAGTCTATAACATTTAGTTAGTTTTATTTATTTACAAGGGGATACCTGTACTTTCCAGTTCTACAGGAAAGTATGGGATATGCAACTCTTTCCCAAAGTTGTCTTGGGAAAATCAGGAAGCGTCCCTGGCAGACACACACACAAGGCAAGGCAGAAAGGCAGGCTTTCCTTTCCCCAAAGGGAGTTGTATTTTGAACTGGATGGGATATGCAACTCTTTTTCAAAGCGTCCCTGCAGACACACACACAAGGCAAGGCAGAAAGGCAGGCTTTCCTTTCCCCAAAAGGAGTTGTATTTTGAACTGGATGGGATATGCAACTCTTTTTCAAAGCGTCCCTGCAGACACACACACAAGGCAAGGCAGAAAGGCAGGCTTTCCTTTCCCCAAAAGGAGTTGTATTTTGAAGTGGATGGGATATGCAACTCTTTTTCAAAGCGTCCCTGCAGACACACACACAAGGCAAGGCAGAAAGGCAGGCTTTCCTTTCCCCAAAGGGAGTTGTATTTTGAAGTGGATGGGATATGCAACTCTTTTTCAAAGCGTCCCTGCAGACACACACACAAGGCAAGGCAGAAAGGCAGGCTTTCCTTTCCCCAAAAGGAGTTGTATTTTGAACTGGATGGGATATGCAACTCTTTTTCAATGCGTCCCTGCAGACACACACACAAGGCAAGGCAGAAAGGCAGGCTTTCCTTTCCCCAAAAGGAGTTGTATTTTGAAGTGGATGGGATATGCAACTCTTTTTCAAAGCGTCCCTGCAGACACACACACAAGGCAAGGCAGAAAGGCAGGCTTTCCTTTCCCCAAAGGGAGTTGTATTTTGAAGTGGATGGGATATGCAACTCTTTTTCAAAGCGTCCCTGCAGACACACACACAAGGCAAGGCAGAAAGGCAGGCTTTCCTTTCCCCAAAAAGGAGTTGTATTTTGAAGTGGATGGGATATGCAACTCTTTTTCAAAGCGTCCCTGCAGACACACACACAAGGCAAGGCAGAAAGGCAGGCTTTCCTTTCCCCAAAGGGAGTTGTATTTTGAAGTGGATGGGATATGCAACTCTTTTTCAAAGCGTCCCTGCAGACACACACACAAGGCAAGGCAGAAAGGCAGGCTTTCCTTTCCCCAAAGGGAGTTGTATTTTGAAGTGGATGGGATATGCAACTCTTTTTCAAAGCGTCCCAGCAGACACACACACAAGGCAAGGCAGAAAGGCAGGCTTTCCTTTCCCCAAAAGGAGTTGTATTTTGAACTGGATGGGATATGCAACTCTTTTTCAAAGCGTCCCTGCAGACACACACACAAGGCAAGGCAGAAAGGCAGGCTTTCCTTTCCCCAAAAGGAGTTGTATTTTGAAGTGGATGGGATATGCAACTCTTTTTCAAAGCGTCCCTGCAGACACACACACAAGGCAAGGCAGAAAGGCAGGCTTTCCTTTCCCCAAAGGGAGTTGTATTTTGAACTGGATGGGATATGCAACTCTTTTTCAAAGCGTCCCTGCAGACACACACACAAGGCAAGGCAGAAAGGCAGGCTTTCCTTTCCCCAAAAGGAGTTGTATTTTGAACTGGATGGGATATGCAACTCTTTTTCAAAGCGTCCCTGCAGACACACACACAAGGCAAGGCAGAAAGGCAGGCTTTCCTTTCCCCAAAAGGAGTTGTATTTTGAAGTGGATGGGATATGCAACTCTTTTTCAAAGCGTCCCTGCAGACACACACACAAGGCAAGGCAGAAAGGCAGGCTTTCCTTTCCCCAAAAGGAGTTGTATTTTGAAGTGGATGGGATATGCAACTCTTTTTCAAAGCGTCCCTGCAGACACACACACAAGGCAAGGCAGAAAGGCAGGCTTTCCTTTCCCCAAAAGGAGTTGTATTTTGAAGTGGATGGGATATGCAACTCTTTTTCAAAGCGTCCCTGCAGACACACACACAAGGCAAGGCAGAAAGGCAGGCTTTCCTTTCCCCAAAAGGAGTTGTATTTTGAAGTGGATGGGATATGCAACTCTTTTTCAAAGCGTCCCTGCAGACACACATACAAGGCAAGGCAGAAAGGCAGGCTTTCCTTTCCCCAAAAGGAGTTGTATTTTGAACTGGATGGGATATGCAACTCTTTTTCAAAGCGTCCCTGCAGACACACACACAAGGCAAGGCAGAAAGGCAGGCTTTCCTTTCCCCAAAGGGAGTTGTATTTTGAACTGGATGGGATATGCAACTCTTTTTCAAAGCGTCCCTGCAGACACACACACAAGGCAAGGCAGAAAGGCAGGCTTTCCTTTCCCCAAAAGGAGTTGTATTTTGAAGTGGATGGGATATGCAACTCTTTTTCAAAGCGTCCCTGCAGACACACACACAAGGCAAGGCAGAAAGGCAGGCTTTCCTTTCCCCAAAAGGAGTTGTATTTTGAAGTGGATGGGATATGCAACTCTTTTTCAAAGCGTCCCTGCAGACACACACACAAGGCAAGGCAGAAAGGCAGGCTTTCCTTTCCCCAAAGGGAGTTGTATTTTGAAGTGGATGGGATATGCAACTCTTTTTCAAAGCGTCCCTGCAGACACACACACAAGGCAAGGCAGAAAGGCAGGCTTTCCTTTCCCCAAAGGGAGTTGTATTTTGAAGTGGATGGGATATGCAACTCTTTTTCAAAGCGTCCCTGCAGACACACACACAAGGCAAGGCAGAAAGGCAGGCTTTCCTTTCCCCAAAAGGAGTTGTATTTTGAAGTGGATGGGATATGCAACTCTTTTTCAAAGCGTCCCTGCAGACACACACACAAGGCAAGCCACAAAGGCAGGCTTTCCTTTCCCCAAAAGGAGTTGTATTTTGAAGTGGATGGGATATGCAACTCTTTTTCAAAGCGTCCCTGCAGACACACACACAAGGCAAGGCAGAAAGGCAGGCTTTCCTTTCCCCAAAGGGAGTTGTATTTTGAAGTGGATGGGATATGCAACTCTTTTTCAAAGCGTCCCTGCAGACACACACACAAGGCAAGGCAGAAAGGCAGGCTTTCCTTTCCCCAAAGGGAGTTGTATTTTGAAGTGGATGGGATATGCAACTCTTTTTCAAAGCGTCCCTGCAGACACACACACAAGGCAAGGCAGAAAGGCAGGCTTTCCTTTCCCCAAAAGGAGTTGTATTTTGAAGTGGATGGGATATGCAACTCTTTTTCAAAGCGTCCCTGCAGACACACACACAAGGCAAGGCAGAAAGGCAGGCTTTCCTTTCCCCAAAAGGAGTTGTATTTTGAACTGGATGGGATATGCAACTCTTTTTCAAAGCGTCCCTGCAGACACACACACAAGGCAAGGCAGAAAGGCAGGCTTTCCTTTCCCCAAAAGGAGTTGTATTTTGAACTGGATGGGATATGCAACTCTTTTTCAAAGCGTCCCTGCAGACACACACACAAGGCAAGGCAGAAAGGCAGGCTTTCCTTTCCCCAAAAGGAGTTGTATTTTGAACTGGATGGGATATGCAACTCTTTTTCAAAGCGTCCCTGGCAGACACACACACAAAGAAGGCAAGGCACAAAGGCAAGCTTTTCTTTCCCCAAAAGGAGTTGTATTTTGAACAGGAAAAACACCCACAGGACAGCCCTTTGCAAGTTTGCAACAACAAAAGAAATAGAAAGACCTAAGACCCACACCACCAAACTCAGCCACAGACCACCCCACCTTTTCTCCTGTCCTGGTCTTCACACAGCCATGCTGTGACGCAGCAATGTTTCCTGCCTGCCTACACCAATGAATCTCTACCCTTCCACCCTCTCCAAAAGTCCCAGTGCGACTGAGCCACGAGGCGTGTGCACGCTGTTTTCATTAAGCACGTCCTACCAGCCCCTCCCCCTGGTTAAACGTGCTCTCTGATTGGCTACAAGGGGCAAACAACACACTAGATTGCCCCAGTGGACTTAAAAAAGTTTGGATGATTTGACAAAGCATTTTTTAAAAACGAAAAAAAAGGCGCCATTACGGAAAACGGCCAATCGCGGTTCGAAACCGCGATATCCAGGCGTGTGGACAGCCAAGATTCAATATTGATTCAAAAAATCCGAAAAAAACGAATCAATAACGGTAAACGGGGAAAACGAATTATTTGAGCAAGCCTAGTAGACACATATAATGCAGTTCAAACTGCATTATATGGCTATGTAGATCCAGAATGCACTGTGCAGTTTTTGAAAACGATTCCCAATTAGGCATTTATTCTGAAAATATTTTTTTCATATATTTTTATTGAAAGGATTCAAATACAGTAATTTACAGTAGTTAAAAGGCAGATCTAGCCAGGTGGGTCAGGGAAATGGAAGGGAGAGGGAAAAAAAGAAAAAAAGAAAAAAATCTAGAAAATGTTATATATACAATATAGAATAGATACAATAGGAGAAGGATATTATTGCTTTCCAATCTCCTTCATCCAGGTATTTAGTCCTCTTATATTGTTTCATATTTGTTTCTTCTTTTCTCATACTCCATGTCTGGTTTATCTATCCATATCTTCTCCTAACATTATAAAATCATCTTCATTTTCTCATTTCAAATATTCTATAAATAAAGTTCAATCTGTTGTTGTCATGCCTTGATGTTTCTCCAAAAACTGTGTAACAGAGTCCATATTCATTATATCCACCATTTTTATTACCCATTCTTCTTTTGTTCGTATTTCTTGCAAAGAAAATTCTGACAAGGAACAACATATTCTTCACAGAAGTATTCCTTTCTATACATAAAATGATGTTTCCTGCAGGAATCATTCTGTTTCCAGTGGGGCAAAAACTGAATTATGTGCAGAATGAATTGCTAATTACAGCATTTTCTTCACAGAAAATGATATTCATTTTTTTTCTAAAATGGTCAAATGTTTGCTAGTCCAAGTTTCTTCTCATCAGGGACTTTCAACGGTTATGAAAAATATGCAGACTATTTTTGCAAATTTTCACATTTTTCTACCCAATTCTAGTTTTCAGCCCTCTGTGAAAATGTTAAAAATGATGGATCAAAAGAAGCAGGTAGATCAGAAAACAGACTAAACAGACAAACATGTATGTAGGAAAATCAGTATTCCATGAGTATAGCCATGGCCAACTTGTTTCCTTACCCTCTCAGCAATTTGGCCCCCTGAAAATGAAAGGTTTCTGTTTGCTTGAGGACATGAAGCAGATTTTAGGAGGTGGCAACACCATGTTGAAAGGCAAGTATATTGTTTTGGTATATTAATGGTTCCTTTTGTTTCCAGTTTTCACTTCCTGTCTTTAGCTCATAAACTGGAAAAAAATGACAAGCAGATTTCTTAGAGTTCAGCAACTTGTTCAACCCCCTCCCACATCTACTTAAAAGTGCTATACTGACTTCAATAAAACTCACTCCCAAGCAAGTGTTCACAAAATTACATCTTTCATCTCCCAGCAAGCAGTGGTAAAATAAGTCAGGGGAGGCTTATCACACATTTTCAGTTGCTAAAAACTGAAATGTTCATCAGAAAGGACTCTGATTTTTTCAAATACTCTGATGAGCATTCATGGTTGAGTAGGCTATTTTTATAGAGTAGTAATTGCTGGTGTGTATCTTGCTAATTCAGTTATTTATCAATAGGCTTCTCAATAGAGAATGATGTCACTTGAAAATGTTCAACACCAATTTCCAAGCATGAGTAAACTGCAAACAAAGACTTGATGTATGTAGAAGTACTTTATTAGAGTACAAAAGCTTTAGGCACTTCTATTTGTTGAACAGCTGCACAAGAAGTCATTGGGTATAAAATATTGAGAAAGCATTATTTATGACAATTGTTGAATGCAGTAGCTATGACAATGTCAACATTATGAGTCGATCTTTTAACGTTAATTACTCTTTAGTTTACTTTCAAACCATTTAGAATTTTCATTATTCAGTGAAAATCAAAGCACAATTAAGTGAAAGCAACACTGCCCTTCTTCATGTTTTATTGTTTTATTTGGGCAGACCTAACTATTAGGCTAGGTAAGTCTTCAAGCAGTAGATTTGAGGAGGTGGCAGCACAGTGTTGGAAGACAGAGCTATGTATTATGTAGCTTCTGCAAATTCTTACTAGCTTCAGTGTGCTGAAAAATGCTCTCCCACCATTCGTTGAGATTCAGCAGCCAGTTCAGTCATCTTTTAAACATCAAATAAAATAGGACTTAATTTTGTTTATTGTTTCAGGCAGCAACGTATATTCACCCAGCTGTAGGCTTTGTTCCTATAGGACTTGCACAAAGCATAATATTTTCCTCCTCACTTCTTTCAATTTCTTCCTATTAGTGTAAGAAGGATATAAACAAAATGTTCCAGACAAATTAAGCACACAATTTTCATTGAAAAATTAAACACCACAAACTATGGCTACTTTAGTTTGTCTTAATCTGTTTCACCCCCAAATATGGTGTTACTAAACCTTAAAAACAGAAGAGGGAAAGGAGAGGGAGAGAAGAAAATAAAGAGAAGGAGAGAATTGTAAAAAAATGTAATAATTGGGGATGATAGCACAAATGTTGGTATTATGAAGTTTTAAGTTCTGAAGTTCATCTGCAGTGAGCACCTTTTTTTCAACACTGGGCCTGCTAACTGGCTTCCTATACAAATCTTGGCATAAAATTACATAGTGAAAGACTATCATCAAGCAGAATGAGGAAGTCGCCACAAGACTATACCGTGAATGTCATGAAAGGGTACAACATTGTTAGTTGTTAACTATTATTCCATTTTAACTGCCAGTAATGGAAATGATGATTGTGGCATTTTCTGAGTCCTGCTAAAATAAATTAGCTAGCTTTGGGTACTAGGGTCCTTTGACTGGGTTTAGAATGCTATTTTGTGTTTTGCCATAGGTGGCAAGCTTTCTTAGAAAACAAAATTGAAATGAAAGAGGCTTTCCTGAGGATTAAATTCAAGAATGTAAAAGCTTTCAGGAAACTGTAAGTGTGTAGAATTATACTTAATTCTTCATGAAGCACATTTTTCTTTTGTATAAATAGAGTACAATTGCTTTTTCACCTCTATGGCACAGGTTTGTGCTCATTCAAGAAGGGCCAGACACACTGGGCATTGTGATGGTGGAATAGGAGACCAGAAGGCATATAAACATGCTTTTACAAACTGCTGGCTTCTTTTGTTTCAGCTCTTAATGAGAGAAGTCTGAAGGTCATGATGAAGAGAAAGCAATCAGGCAGCAAGTGATCGTAGTGGTTTGATGGAGACTTGGGGGTCCTGAGCCATTCACAGGAGTATTGAGATGGGTAAACATTAGACAGGCATCCAGGCGATGGTCTGGTAGCTGTGCCCCCTCCCTTGCCTTCATGTGGTTAACACTTCAGAAGACTAAGGTTGTAGTGCAGCACCTTTTTCAGTTGCTAATTAGACAAGCCTTAAAGTAGTAAACAGATGACTTCCTTGAATACAGAGGTGGTGGCTGGGATGAAGACAATTTCACAATAGCTTGGTAGGCATGGTAGTGGATCAGTTGCTGGTCACAGGGATTTCTCAGTAGTGCCTGGTCTGTGCTAGTTAGTGCTGTTATATGTAGGGTATAAGCAAGTTAACAGGAAGCCTCTGGGGGGAGGGCATACTTGAGGCCTAGATAGAACCAGCATAAGAGAGAATCTATAAGTTCATTGTCTACTAGGTTAGTGCGCGGCTCTGTTTTAGCGGTTTTCCTTTGTCCAATCTAGCTTCTTTGGCTTGGTCAGATGACCGTAACAGCAAGAGCCCAGTCGTCATGCTTTCCCATCTGTAATGGGAGCACAGCTCCTCCTCACCTTTTCAGGAGCACACAGCATGAAGAAGCTGCCACAGTGGGTTCCTCCTCTCACAGAGTTTCCCTGTGAGCCCTGCCTGTTGGGCCGACTGGAGTAGAAAAATGCCATGATGTGTCATATGCAAGCTGTGTCTATTTAATGGGGCAATCACCTCCATTGCTCTCAGTTACATCCTTGTGCTTCAGTTCGATAGCCTTGCCTTGCTGCCGCTCAACTTGATCTTTTGGCTTGTCTTGTCTTGGCTTGGTCTCTCTCTGGAATCTTTTTGATTTTCCTTTATTTTCTTGAATTTTTTCATTTAGAGGGATTGACTGGGAGTTGGGAACACATGGAATGGGTGGTGGGGTGTGTATGCACACATGTTTGGGAACTTGGAATTAAAAAAGAGCATTTCTTTCTCTTTGCTCTTGTGGTATGCTTTTCTTTAGCAATATTTGGGTGGCTCCGAGAGCCTAGAGTCACCCTTTAGTTTCTGTTTTTCCTCCCTTCCTCTACTATTTCTAAAAGGTAATAATTATTATTATTCAAACAAAAGAAAATCCTCATTCTCAAAAAAACAACTACCTAGTTGCTCAATACCTACAACCTTCTTTTGCAAATTAGTTCTCTGTTTATATATCTCTCTGTGCTGCTCATCTCTGCCTTCTGAATTTCTAGTAAAAATATAATAATAATAATAATAATAATAATAATAATAATAATAATAAGTATTGGATGACTGTTGCCACTTGCCAGTAGTATAAAAAACAACTACAACAGTTAGTTGGGCTTCAATCTGTGGAGAAACTTGGCCAGAATCCATTGTTACCCCTCTCCTCCTTCAGAAAATACTTCTAAAATATAATAATAAATAATAATAATAACCCCAGCAATCACAAAGAAAACCCTCATTCTAAGAAAACTACTTCCTACAGTCACCTACCTAATTATAATTTCATTCCTTTGCAGTTATCTCTTTATATTTCTCTGTGCTGCTTGTCTCTGCCTTTCTAGAGAATTTATGCATTTTTAATGAAATAATACTAATAATACTAATAATAATAATAATAATAATAATAATAATAATAATAATAATAATAATATCTGACTGTTGTCAGTAGTACAAAGAATAACTACAACACTTATTTGGGCTTTAATCTGTGGAGGAACTTTGCCAGAATCCATCATTTTTTGTAAAAATAAGAAATGCAAAAACTTTGGAAGAAGTTGCTTACTGTTGTTTTTATTAGTAAAGAAGAAAGTGTAATAGTGGGGCACTGGGCTGTGTGATGTAGAAGTGCGTCTTTGACATTTGGCAGGAAGGAATGGTGCTCTGCTGCTGCTCCTGGAGAAGTAACAGGGTGGGTCCAGCAGGGGATACCTGTGATGCCTCAGGCATCTTTGGCCCCTGACCCTGTGGCCATTGCTGACCAGGATGAAGATGACTTTGGTTCTCTCCCATGTCAGCAAGATTCAACTCCTTTCCAGATGCCTTCTGTTCACATTTCTGAGCCAGTGCCAATTAAGGATGCCCTTGAAACAGTGCCGGTTCTCCCAGATTCTCCTGACGGGTTGGTGTTTGATCGCAGGGCTTTTTTGAAAACAGAGAGATCGCAGAGACAAAGCTTGAGGAGAAGCGCCAGATTAGCGGAGCGTGGTGACTATGGCTAAGCTTAGTTCTCTTGGGAAGAATTAGGGAGTTGGGCACCTGGTTTGGGGGAGCTTATGTACTTCAATAAAAGTATTGCGCTGGGAACTTCCCTTTGAGGCTTCTTACTTCTTACTGAGAAGCATCATCATCTCTAGCTCCTGAAATCCAAGTGGCCTGACGGTGCACTTACTCCTGAGTAGACTGGGCGCTGGTCTACCTTCTTGCCCAAGTTTGGACTGCTTTTCAGCTCCTGCACATCCAGCTCTTGCCTTGCCCTGAAATCCTGCTTTTGGACATTTACTCCAGAGAACTCATTTGTGACACTTTGCTCCTTTTCCCCACTCAATACTAAAACCGAGTTTGAGTGTGTTTCAGTTTCTGGACTTTGGACTTTAATATTGGACATAAGACTTTCACTTATTGGACTAATTTTGATATTTCTGCTTATTTTCTTTTGAAACTTTATTTGCTTCAATAAAGATATTATATTGTTATTGGCCTCTGTGTTGGTTTTCAGTGCTCTCGCTGCCCAGGGGTGTAACAATACCTTTTGGAGATTTTTAAAGGAAATTTTATTTCTAGAAAGAAAATAAATTCCTAAAAATCAGGGGATGACTCAAACATTATGAATCTTGGTGGGCTAGTAGTTGTAGTGTGGTCATTTTTATCTCAATAGCTGTCAGGACCCAGGCTACAGAGCACCAATAACCATGCGCAGAGGCCAGATTCTATCTAATATCTTTATTAAAGGAATATATAAAGTCAATAAAAACAAGTGAAGAATATAGTTCAGAAGTAGACCTTTCAGGAAAGGTCAAATATAGTCCAGGAAAACAATGTCCAATATGTGATATTAGAGTCCAAAGTTATAATCCAATAACCGAAACACACACTTTGCCAAGCAAAGTGTGGGGAAATGACAGGGTCCTTTAGTCCAATGGAGCTTGACAACAAGGCTGGAAGCAAACTAGTTTCTTGGCAAACAAGGCTTGATACGTGGCAACAAGAGGCAAGAAGCAAGAACGAGGTCAAATATAGTCCAGGAAAACAATGTCCAATATGTGATATTAGAGTCCAAAGTTATAATCCAATAACCGAAACACACACTTTGCCAAGCAAAGTGTGGGGAAATGACAGGGTCCTTTAGTCCAATGGAGCTTGACAACAAGGCTGGAAGCAAACTAGTTTCTTGGCAAACAAGGCTTGATACGTGGCAACAAGAGGCAAGAAGCAAGAACGAGGTCCGTGGCAAGATCCGGGGACAAGGCAGGCTTGGAACTAGAACAAGGTCCGTGGCAAGGTCCTGGAAACAGGGAACTGGAGTAGCGTAGTCCACACACGATCTCACTCCCGAAGCTGACGAATTGACTCCGCAAGGATTTCCTTGCGGGCAAACACCTATATAGGATCTTGTTTTCCCGCCAAGGAACACTTTCCCTGGGGAACAAGAAGCGAAACCCATACTGTGTCCAGATGCATGACTCCTTAAGATTTCCCAAGGGAAACAGGCTTAATCAGCTAATTGTCTGGCAGCGATTCTGGCGCTTCGGCGATTCGCCTCCCTAACGCCTCTATCTCGATTATAATTATCCCGGTGAGAGAACGGGGGAGATTTCTGCTCAAGGCTTGTTTGGCTGACTTCTTGTGGGCAAACATCTTGCAGGTGCAAGGGCTCCAATTCTGGCTGAAACGGTGGGAAACCCAAGTTTTCCTCTTCGTCTGCCACAATAATACTAGGAAGGGGACTACATGGCCCATGAGACATCACAATAGCCCTAAAAATGACAGGAAGGGGAGCCTGGGAAGCACACCCATTGCTGCCACTGGGCCGGATCTAGCCATATTTTTGGCTGCTGTCCAAAAACAGCCATTCGGCTGTTTTCAGGAGGCACATGAAAATGGATATGGGGGTTTACCGGTATCCGGCCAGCAGAAACAGATTGAGGTTCAGCCTAAATGCACAAGCTTATTGTCTACAGCAGGAGTGTCCAACCTTTAGATTTCCCTAGGCCACATTAGAAAAATTGTCTTGTGTCATGCATAAGTTATGCTAACATACCTTAATAATAACTGCAGAGCAATAAAGTAAAATAAAATAGAAAGGCCTGTGCATAATTTTTGTGATCACCACCACCACAGATTTACAAAAAGAGTCATAGTGTAATAATCCTAATAAAGTACCGCCCCATTTGCGTGGTTTTTTAAAATAATCAAGAAGGTCTTCTGGCTGAATTGTTTGCAATTATAATGTTAATTATGGAGAATACTCTGATTTTTATAGACATAACATACTCTGATTATTCCATTCCATTGTCATCTACAAAGTTCATGCTTGAGAACTGTGCAACCAAGTTACAAAAAAATCTGACAAAGTTTTAAGTATATTTATGATTTTATATTGGGTTGCATTTATAGGCATTCTGGGCTGCATGTGGCCCATGGGCCACAAGTTGGACAAGCCTGGTCAAGAAGGTTTGGTCTGTGGTCCCTGAGAGACTGGACTGACTATTTCTGGAGCTTTTTTTTTGTTCAATTATTGGTTATTATTTATGTATTTATATTTACTTTCTTTCTATCCCACCTTTCTGCCAAGGTGACTCACAATTACATATCACAACCCAATAAATTTTTAAAAAGCAAATGCAAAATTTAAAAACAATTAAAAAGCAATTAAATATTGTGTCATGGATAAAAGTTAAAGCACAGTTAATATACAATAAAATACTTGTACAATTAAAATTGCATTTAAAACTAAATGTACTCCAAGCTTAAGAGGAGTCATGCAGGCTTTCAAAATGCCAGCTGCCTGCTCAGAAGCAAAGGAGGTAGGAGTCTAGAGAGAATGTGGGCCCACTTAATATGAGAAATCCTAGCATGACTTTCTGATGTTAAACAAATCAAAGAGTTTTTCCATAGGCAGACATTTTGATAGTCTTATCAAGGACAGTCCTGACTATATCTACTGAAGATGACATAATGATCAGAGAAGCGCCCAAGCTCAGATTTCTATCCAAGCTGGGTAAGTGAATAAGGAACACATAGTGCCACAGGGTTGGGTGGCTATAAGTAATGTGCTGGAGCAGTTAGTTAAGCAGTTCAGTCCCACCTCCTACATTGGGAGTTCAAAACTATGGGGTATTGCTATTGACTTCAATGCTGACAACTGTATCAACATTTAAATCATTTGCAAAAACTCTCATAAATGCCATTCCTGAGAAGAATGTCACATCTCCATGTTCTCTGCTAAAGGAAACAACAGGAGTTTGGTCAACAATAAGACAGGGAAGTAAAGTTGCGACGAGATCCAACCACCACAGCTTCAAGCCTGGCCCCAATTTTATCTTAAACAGGAACATATAGAATTAAAGACATTGAGGAGAAGACTTTATTTGGGATAATCCTCCTGGCCAGGAATGACCAAATCACCAAAGTCATCCTACAGGGTGACATTGATCATCTGGTAATCTGGGATTGAGATCTCAGGTGCCTGCCATTGAGGCAGTCAATGACATGGTATAGGAAGAGTGTCCTTATCTCATCTGAATCAGACATTTTAGATGTCTCCCTGCAAATTAGAAGTTTAAATAGTTTTTTTAATTGCCCTAGTTTAACTCATTGGCTGTGTCTCAGCATTATTTCAAAGTTGTGGAAAAATTAAAACTCTCTGAATTGAGTAACAGTATATCAGAACAAGGATGCTTCTGATCCTTGAAAACTTTGAAGGAAAAAAGGGGAGGAGGAAAAAAAGATTCCCTCTACACGTTAGATACTTAAACTTTGAGATATGGCAGCTATTGTGTTATTCTGATATGGCATTAGATTTATCCTGTGGTTTTCTATTAGCCATCAGAAGATTTCCCTTATCAGCTATTGTACTGTCCTATGTATATTGACATTATAACTCTCAAAGCAAGTTTCAAATTATTTTCTCCACACACATTTACCAAGCATTTACTTTTATGTCAGGTGTGCTCAGATAGTAAGGTCTCAGAGTCATCAGTGAAATTACTGTTGCAGTAATATGTTGAAACACTGAGAAAGACAGCTCTAACAGATAGGATAATGTAATTTCTCTAGCTTCATGCTTATCAGGCATAATCCAGTCAAAGAATCACAGTATTTAGATTTGAATTAACTATATTGAATCTAGTTTACTTCGTTAAATAGAAACATAATTGGGTCTAATATAGCCAAAGTGAAGCATTGCCAGAGTGAAGTTATGCTAAGAATCTAACTGATGTATTAATCCAGGTTGGAGAACATGTGGCCTTCCTGATGTTGTGCTGCAACTCCTATTAAGTTTAGCCAGCATAGTCAGTAGTCAGGAATGATGAAGGCTGTAGCTTAATGCCTCATTTTCCCAGTGAAACCTATTTCTTAAAATTTGCATAATTTTTAAGTAGTGTGATGCCCCACACAGAAAATATTACCAACACATAATGTTTGGGAATCATTATCAAATACTGTGGAAAAAAATCCTTTGTTTTTAAGGATTCCAAATTAGTTGTGTGCCAGATGTCTTTGCAATCATCTGCTAAGGACTTTATTGCACAAAGGTGGGAAATCAGCATTGAAGTAGGACCATCACCTTGGGGTGATGGTTCCTATGACATGTACAACCCATTGTCAGTCTGTCACTTCCTTGTGATAAACCTGTCCCCTGTTCCCATCAATAACCTCAAATTGCCCCATTTCTTGCCTAATGTGATGAGGCTGTTCTGCTTCTCTGCCAACTTGCCAGTATTGAAATTATGACAGGGTAGAATTGTCCTCTTCTCCCATTTCCACCCACACATCCTCACACAGTAAATTATGGTTTAAATATTTGTTTAAAGTAACCAACACTGGAATTGTGAAGTTGATGTTACAAAAATATATATTTTAAAATATTATGGAGCAGCAGAACTTGGAGAGGCGTTATGTTACTAGCCAGAAGTATGACTGTGGGAAATTGGATCAGCAAATCATCACAACTGTGTAATCATAGAGAGGTGTGATAGCAGGAGTGATTGTGTTACTAATATCCATAATCACATGAATACCATAGGACAGCATCTTTGTGTAATAAAGTCCTTAGAATATATGTAAGGAAAATAGTTCCTTCCTTATGATTTTTTTAGATTAATTTATTAGTGGAGAGGCTGCCAATCCATGTGTAAACATCCTAGTCACAGTCTCCAAACTCAGAGTTTAAGATGTACTTTGCAGGATTTTCTTGGTTTTCTCAAAGAAGATGTGAACATGGCAAAGTTCAGATTTTCCTGGTAACTCATAAAGGGAAAATAAATATTTGGCTCATTTTCCTTCTCCACCCTAGATTTAAACTAAAATGAAACAAGATAGCTTTATGGAGCCTTGGAGTTCTCATGGACATGCATAGCTCCCAGAGATTGCAGGAGTCTTTTTTTAAAAAAATATAATTTTTATTGAGTTTGGTGATTAACATCGGTATAAAAAGGGGGGGGGGAAGAATGCAAGGAAAGAGGAGAGGGGGGGTGGAGAAAACGAAGTTTCCATAATAGGAGGGCATGGGGAAAGATAGGAAGGGGGGCTGGAGTAAGGGTGAAGGTGGTAGAAAGGAAGAGGGGAGGGCTCAGCTGGGGGAAAGGAAAGATTGAGAGGTAGAAAGAGGTATGGATGGGGGGGGATTAGAGGAAGACTTCCAATCGTCTAACTTCCAGTCCATGTTTCACATCAAAACGTCGTCTCATGTAGGTAGTTGTCTAGTAATGTCCAGTTTGTTTCCTTCATTGGTTGTCCCGTAGATTTTTTGAGAAGAAAGGTCAGTCTGTCCATGTTTCTGATGTCCAATAATTTTTCCATCCATTCTTCTTTGCTGAGATTTTTCCCTTCTTTCCAGTTTCTGGCTAGTACTATTCTAGCTGCAGTAATAGCGTAAATAAATAGTTTTTGTTTATTATCTTTCCCTATTTCTGGGTTGTCAATTTTCTCTATTTGGAAATTGTATAGACTTAAAAGGAAGTATTCGGGTTTACATTCAAAATTAATTTTGAAAATTCTTTTACATTCTTTATGGATTACTAACCAAAATTTTTTAATTATCTTACATCCCCACCACATGTGGAAATATGAGCCCACTTGTTTTCCACAATGCCAGCAGTTCTTACAGCTGTCTTTATACATAAGACCTAATTTTTTGGGTGTTATATACCACCTATGTATGGTTTTTAGCCAGTTCTCCTTTAATTCAATAGAGTAACATAATTTCATATTCTTGTTCCAAATAGTTTCCCATTCGTCCATCATTATCGGTCTTCCAATATTCCTTGACCAGTTTAGCATCGAGTCTTTAATTATATTCATTTCCGTATTCCATTCTAATATTTTATTATAGATTAATGTTATAATTTTTTTTTCTCTTTTAAGTAAAGTATCCCAGAAGCTTGTGTTTGTGTTGAAGCCAATTTCCTTATCTCTTTTATAACACTCTTTTAATTGATAGAATTGGAGCCATGTAATGTTCTTGTACTGTTTTTTAATTTCCTCTATGTCCTTTAAGGGGGGTGCGATTCCCGGCATGTTACCTATTTTAATGACTTCTCTATACGTGGGCCATTTTTGCCACCCTAGTAGTCTCCGCTGCGTGGCTTCTAAGGGAGCAAACCAGAGGGGGGTTTTTTCATATAGATATCTCTTATATTTTTTCCAGATTCCAATTAGGGCTGATCTTACAAAATGATTTCCAAATTGTTTATCTACTTTTTCTTTTTCTTGCCATAGGTATCCATGCCAGCCCCAGCGCAAGTTGAATCCTTCTATTGTTAGTAGTTTAATTTTTTCTAATTTAACCCAATCTATTGTCCATTCTAGTGCACAGGCATCATGATATAATTGTAGACTAGGTACATCGAAGCCCCCTCTTTCTTTGGGTGTGATCATGGTGGAGAATTTGGTTCTAGGCTTTTTGTTTTGCCAGATGAATTTATTTATTTCTCTGTTCCATTCAGCAAATAGTTTTTTCCCTCTAATAATGGGAATATTACGAAACAAATATAGCAATTTGGGCAGAATATTCATTTTAATAATAGCTATTCTTCCCATGAGTGATATCTTTAAATGCTTCCAGCCCTCTATGTCTCTTTTTATCTCTTGCCATTTTGTCCTATAGTTTATTTCTAAAAGTTGGTTATTTCTATTTGTAATCCAAATGCCTAAATATTTAATTTTATTGACGATTTCAGGAGTCTTGAACAGACAAGGAAAGTTAGTCATTTTCCACAGAAAACCTTCAAAGCGAAAGCACTTTGTATTATAGATGGATTCCCTGCTTGTACTGTACATCCACACACTATGATAATGAAACCAGAATGCACAGAATTTTAATGGCACAACTTTTCAATTAGATGGGATGATACCAGGGTATGCTTGGGAAATAATCAACAAATATTTAAATTCAGGAATGGAGAACATGTTGCATGAAATTGTACAACCCCCCCCCCCCCCCGGTTCCTGGTAGAGATGAAACTGCTAGAATAGTTTTGTTGATATGGACAATGCTGTTTTAATTTTTTTTTTGGCTTTAGAGTTTCATGGGGTCTGTCAAAAAGATGTTTATGTTTCAGAATTCACAACTATGTCACTCCCACCCACCACCCCACCACCCCAAAATCAGTGGTTCTTGCTTCTGCAGAGGCTCTATATGGCAAGTAGCCCCTAGGGATATTCCTCTGCAAGTGGTGACATTTCTTCACACACTAGTAGCTGTTGTTCATAAAACCTTCTTGTTAGAAAGTTTGGAATTTATATTAGCAGGATAGCATAGCAAATTGATTTTATGCATGCAAAACATCCAGGTTGCTCATAATAAGAGGTTTGTGCATATTTTAAATCAGTAGTAGTTTAGCATCCTTAACCTTGGTTGTGTCATGAGTGTATATCTATGAGTGTGCATTTGCTCAGGATGCCTTGATATTTGACCTCATTGTTAACTAAGTATGGTCCCATACATACAGGCACTATAATCCATCTGGAAGCTGGTTCAAGGATGGTTTTTTCCAAAACATTCACTCCACTGTGACCTCCAACCCACATCCATCCAGAAACTGTGTGTTAAAAAACCTCACTAGAAATTCCAGATCACACCGTAAAATGTACTGAAGTTAATCACAGTACAGAGCTTCAAAGTGAAAGAGTGCTTGTTAGAACAGGGTTAAAACTGAATTAGGGTAAATTACTATCAAGGCCGGTCGGAGATAAATTTAAATATTAAGCGGGGGTGCTGAAAAGCGCCCCCCGCCGGCCCTGCCTCCTGCGCCCTGGCCCCGCCTCCCACCCAGCGTGCCCTGGCCCCGCCTCCCACCCAGCGTGCCCTGGCCCCGCCTCCCATGCTGCGTGGGAGGCGGGGCCAGGGTTGCCCCGCCTCCCATGCTATTCGCCCTGGCCCCGCCTCCCACACAGCGTGGGAGGCATGGCCAGGGTTGGAAAGATAGAGGCTTCGCCGCTCGGGGAGGGGAGGATGGGATCCCTCCTCCCCTCCCCGGGCGGGATCCCTCCTCCCCTTCCCGGGCGGCGAAAGAGAGAGGCTTCGCCACCCGGGGAGGGGAGGATGGGATCCCTCCTCCCCTCCCCGGGCGGTGAAAGAGGGAGCCACAAGGCCAGGGCGCACTGGTCGGGCAGCGGGGCACCGTCAGAGCGGTGCCCCACCTCCCGCCCAGCCTGACGGCGCCCCCCGGGACCGGCGCCCGAGGCGGCGGCGTCACGTGGCCTCTATGGTGGGGCCAGCCCTGATTACTATGTGGAAGCACCCTGTGTTTCATGGCCTTCTCCTAAAACCCCTGTGTTTGCTGAAAATGTTCTACGTCTTTTCTTTTTCTTTTATTTTACTGTGCCATGAATACATTTTGTATGTTCATAGATCTCCATCTGCCACAGCCTGCAGTAGCACTTCTGTGCCCTCACAGGGCTCTGGATGGCAGCCAAAAGACCTACTTTCAAGTATTTTAAAATCACAAATGAAACCTCTATATTGCCATGTCAAGTATTAAGCAATACTGCAATAAAACAAGTCAGGATGTAGTACAATAAAATGGAATTACAAAATAAAACCATTCAGCCAGAAACCTTCATGGTTTTGCAGATGTTTGGAAATATAAACAGAACTTTCCGGCGAAATCTCTTGCTCTATGGACAAAAAGTTAAAGCAACAGTCTCATCTACTTGAGCTTGTGACAGAATTAAATTCTTTCAGAACTGAATATAAGTAGTTCCCAAGTTACAAACATCTGACTTAATGGCTCCAAGTTACAAACAGAAAGTGAGAAGAAATCTACCCCTAGGAAGGGAAATTCATTCCTGGAGAAAAGCTGTCTCCTCTGAAGCTTTATCATCAATCCTTGTTTCCATGGCAACCCAAAATTTTCAAAAACCCAATTGTCAGAGGGACAGAAAGTGAGGTTTTGCCTTCTGAACTGGTGCACAAAGAGAAAAACAAATATACAAGTGTGTGATTCCTTCCATAAGCTATCTCTATCTAAAAATAAAAAGAATGACTGGAGTTACACTTACATTTCCGACTTGCATACAAATTCAACTTAAGAACAAAATTACATAACCTATTTTGTTCATAAATCAGAAACTGCCTGTAAACCCATGCCATGACATGCTTTTATGTATAAAGTCAAACTCATTAATGTCACATTTCTTCTTCTAGTGTACGTGTTCCATATCTTAGCAATACATTTGTTCTTTGATTTTGTCATGCATGGTAGGTTTACTTGACACCGTGTCATTTTATATATTTAGAGACAATCGTCTTCTACCTTCACTCTACAAAATAATTACTCTGGAATAATTCTGTGCACATAAAGTAACGGTAAAGGTTTCCCCTGACGTTAAGTCCAGTCTTGTCCAACTCTGGGGGTGGTGCTCATCTCCATTTCTAAGCCAAAGAGCCAGCGTTGTCCGTAGACATCTCCAAGGTCATGTGGCTGGCAAGACTGCATGGAGCCCCGTTACCTTCCCACTGGAGCGGCACCTACTGATCTACTCACATTTGAACTGCTAGCTTGGCAGAAGCTGGGGCTAACAGGAGGCACTCACCCCGCTCCCCGGATTCGAACCTGTGATCTTTGGTCTGCAGATTCAGCAGCTCAGCGCTTTAACACACTGCGCCACCGGGGGCTTCTCTGTGCACATAAACACACTTATATCTGTGTGGGAAGTTAACTATACCTAAGTCCAGGTTAAAGGATGGTAGAAATTGATGGTATGCTATGCATGACACAGAGATGTCATCAATTACTAATTCTGTGTGGTGATGCAGTTTTATTTTCCCTGTCCCAGATAATAATAATAAATAATAAATCTTTATTTGTACCCCACCACCATCTCCCCTGGGAGACTCAAGGCGGTTCACAGAAGCACTATAGTGTTGCATATAAACCACAGTACACATAAGTATAAAAACAATACACATAAAATCCCAGTAAATTTGTAAAAATTATAAAATTCCCTAAAATGCAGTAGAACCTGTGAATGAGCTGGCTATCTGCAATAACCAGGAGTGGAGTGGCGCAATATTACTGATGTTCTATGAAGACAAAAGACTGAACAAAACAATGAAATCATTGTTCTTGAGGCCCTCCCACACTACACATGTATAGCATTACAACCTCAAATATGCTACACTGATTTCATCTTCTGGTTTTGGTGTGGCATTTATAGGAACTTTAAATGAGAAGTCTAAACTGCAAATTCCATAGGATGTTGTTATGACAGTTAATGTGGAATCATAGCACTATAATTGCAAAAGTGCTCCAGGTAGAATAATGCTATATAGTAGAGAGAGAGAATGAGCAACCCAACATGGCAGTGCCATGGCAGCTCCAATTAAGAGTAAAACTTTATTTAAAAAAATACCAGTTTGAAAGACAATGCATCTTTACAATGTTGCACACATGATTTCTAATTCAGTCACCACAAACTTTGTAAAACAGCAGTCAAAGTGCTGGATGCAAAATGAGAGAGTTACTTCTTATCATATTTGGTTTCTCATCCAATAGGAGTCCTACATGTAGCAAGCAGTCTGTTTTACACATAAATACTATGAATGAATCAAAGTGTTGATGTGTTCCTTCTTTTTAACAGGCATTTCAGTTCACACATTTGTTCTTCTTTTGGTGTATGCCTACAAGGTGGAAGGTTAGCACCATTTTTGGAATACATTGTTGCAAACAATTTTCTGAGAAAAAGTTAATCCACACAATTCATTCATTACTTTTTACTTAATTTTGCCTTCGTTCTACTGTTTTCCTCTTCCAATATATTTCACCACTACTACACATTTGAATAGAACTGTTCCGTATACTCTTACATACAGGAGTTGTTTTACCAATCTTTTTTTTCTTAAAGATAGGTCTCATAATCTCTCCGCAAGTGCCTTAGGGAGTATGCTATGTTAGTGAATAGAACATTATGAGAACAAGTCAGTCTGGTAGATAATGTAATGGAGCAGGAGTAGGAGGATTTCTTGCACTGCCATTAAACTGCAGAAGAGAGGAGGCTGTATTCTTCGTGTGATGATATTTTAATGGACTGGAAAGGCAGCTGATCAGACTACATGAGATTATGAAATACATGGTACTTCTCCACTGATGCTTTTCATATCATTTAGGACCAAAAGGAAGTCATGTTAATTATGCCAGTGCAAAAGATAATAGATAGCAGTGTAGTGTAGTTAAAAGAAGCATCACTGTTATAAAGCTATATTCAACTATGACTGCGATCTAATAGAATCCTGGGCTTTGTAGTATGATGACTTTCTACAGCTCAGAATTCTAGATGCTTCTGCCCACCTTCAGGTCATTAGAGAAAATGTGTATATAAACGGAATGTATGATTACGCAATGTAATCAAGAAACTAACTACAGTAGAGTCTCACTTAGAGTCTCATACTCACTTAGCCAACGTTCTGGATTATCCAACGGATTTTGTAGCCAATGTTTTCAATACATGGTGATATTTTGGTGCTAAATTCGTAAATACAGTAATTACTACATAGCATTACTGTGTATTGAACTACTTTTTCTGTCAAATTTGTTGTATAACATGATGTTTTGGTGCTTAATTTGTAAAATCATAACCTAATTTGATGTTTAATAGGCTTTTCCTTAATCTCTCCTTATTATCCAACATATTCGCTTATCCAACATTCTGCCGGCCCGTTTATGTTGTATAAGTGAGACTCTACTGTATTTAGATAAACATATGATACTCCTGATACTTCCTGGATTCCCTCTTACTAACATCATGTTACAGGGTTGCTGTGAGTTTTCTGTGCTGTATGGCCATGTTCCAGAAGTATTCTCTTCATATGTGTGGAAAGATCAGGAGAGAATGCTTCTGGAACATGGCGATACAGTCCAGAAAACTCACAGAAACCCAGTGATTCCAGCCATGAAAGCCTTTGACAAGACATCATGTTAAATTTTTGTATTTCATTTCATTTGTAACAACCTTATTGTTACAACCCTTTTGTACATTGCAATCCTTTTATAGCAACTATAACAAGCAGTGTGTCTCTGATTAGCTTTGTGAACCATCTTGCTAAATTGTAGAACTGTTTTCTCTGATATGACCAGATCAACATAAAATGATACTACTGTTTTGAGGTCAGCAATTTTAAAGTGACATAATATGGACCTGTATGACTCTATTTCATTGTATAAGTCTTCAAAGCTTGGCCCAAGTTTTTAACCTCATCATTTTGGACCAAACTTCTCTAATCTGTTCCATATTGTTTTTCATTCAGATCACATTAGCTGACAAACCTACACTTATTTATTTAAAATATCTATATCTACCTTAGTTTCCCATTTAACTTACAACACAATGCTAAAATCTATAGATGAAATAACAACCTTAAAACTAAAACAGATAAATTACAATTAAAAGAGCTATCAAATGTTTAAAGTAGCAGTAAGAAAATATCATATCACCAAAGCCACAACTGTATCACTCAAGTAAATATGCATGTATATGTGTGCATGAGACTCAAATGAATCTCTGAATACATAGGAATAATTGTAACCACTGCCTTGTGGACTATCAATGAAAGCACGAAGCAGATAGATGAATTGGGTAAAGTCATTACTGCATGATAGCATAAGTTGTGATTAGTTACCATTTCACTACCTTGATGCTGGATTGGTGTCAAAGGCAGAAAAATGGTCAAAGTTCATTTGGAACAGATACAAAAAACTTAATTGAGGTTCCATATCACAAGTAACAAACTGGCAACATTCATAGAGAATGGTAAGCATTGAAAGAAAACTTGAAGAGCATATGTTCTCCCATCCACATAATATAGTATTTCACACACTAAATTTGCAGTTTCTAAGGTAGAAACCAATACTATAGGGGTATTAGAAAAGATTTGGAAGAACTAGGGAAGAAAATCAAGAATGAAAATTCAAAAGTTGAAGGTTTATAGGGTCACACATATTTATAACATAAAAAAGCAACTTTAAATGGTTTACATAACTTTAAAGCAGGAAAAATCTTTTAAATATTTTAAATATATATCTATATTTTTGAGAGGATATATATCCATGTGGAACCTTTCACTTAATATTGGAGAATAAAAGTCCTCTAAATTAATGTTAAGGATATCTTTCAGAAAGTTGTTATATTAATTCCTGCCAAGGGGCCATTTTAACCTTTCAGCAATTTCTTTTTCCAAGATGCCATCAATAAGTAATTGAATCGACACAGTATTTAAACAGACTAATGAAAACAAAACAAAACACAGGTTAAGAAAATGTATACCATTTTTAGGAAACAAGACTAATGACATCATCAGACAGGGCTTAGGGAGCATACCGGGATGTTTCCTCGCTAGTCCAGCGTTCGATAGGCATTCTGCCAATCCTACGACATCACGGGACTTTGGCGGAGAACCCACACACAATTGGAGTGGTAGTGTCGTATGATGCTTCCCTCCCAACACAAGAGCCTTGCTACTTGGACAACGCTTCCCACATTTGATGGGCAAGTGTTGTTGTGTTGTGAGTGAGCGGCATGTGGGGCAATGGATTCACTTTGCTGCCCCCCTGTTCGGCAGCAATCAAGCTGAAACCATTTTTTCCTCATAATTTCCACAATGGATTGTCAGGGGAGCAGTGCTATGTTACTAAATATTTTTAAACATGCCAAAGGAAATAAATATTCAATTATTTATTTATAGATGAGGCTACTGTCACATTTATGGATACTGCTCACAGCTTTGTGGTTAAAACATACTTTGAATAAAGGAGATGTCAAATTCAGTCACTGGAATTTTCCAAATTTTGCTGCGAAACTGTATTTCCAGATAACTCAAAAAGCTGTTGTGAATTAATAAATTTTTGGAATATCACTACATTACTTAGATTTAGGGATGTATAGAAATGTTGCTCAAAGCATCTGGAGGAGAATAGGTCACCTTCCGCTACGTAGTTCTTCTGCATAGTTCAATAATGAACTAAGTGGATCTATATTCTGACCTATTATAAAACAGCTCATTCCTTTATTCACTGAGATAATATTTAGACTGTCTGGTCATTTTTAGGAACTCTTTGTTATCAAGAAATTTATCACAGTTTGTCAGAGGTTCTTCTGAGAAAAGCAAAGTGTACATCATATTCTGTGAATTTTCCCAACACTGGTTAAGTTTCAAGATGAGTCCACACACACAGTGTTCAGTTTATGTCTCAAAGACAACTCGTATTTCAGTGTCCAAAACCCAAGTGTGCGATGCAAAGGTACTATGGTTATGCAGTGTACAATTTCCACTTACAAGTGATGACCAAAGGCCTTCATTTTAATTTCTCTCCTTGCCAAATCACCAACTCTTATAACTGAAATTTAAAGAGGAAGAAAGCGGATAGACCAGATGATCTAATTGGCCTGAAAATAAGCTGATTTTTTTCCTAAAGATTCAACCTATTTATAAACAATTCATTGTGAGTAGTTGGATGTGGGGAGATGTCCTTTATAAAATTTTCATTACTTGTAGCTTACTCCTGCAATGTGCAGCTGCTCAGATTCTAGGACATCCATTAGCAACAATGAAATTCAAGAGAAGAATCACCAGACACTCCATCCTATGCAAATCAATCAGAAACCAAGAAGCATTCTAGGTGGGGGGTGGATTGGTATGTTTGCTTGTTTTGTATAATAATTTGTGTGTGTATTAGCAGGCCGTAGCTAGAAAAAAAAATGTGGGGGGAATGAAACTTTTTTCAGTGAATCATGAAGAGTAGTTCCATAACGCAAAATAATTTAGAAATCAGGCTCCATAGATAAACTTCAATGGGCATTCGTGGGGATTTGGTTAACAAGTTAAAATTAATGAGTAAACCAGGTTTTTTTTAAAAAAAAAAAAAACCCTGAAATTTGGGGGGGGGATCCCCCCCCCTTCTTGGCTACAGCCCTGTGTATTAGTAATGGTAAATCTCAATTTTCTGAGTCCCGATGGATGTTAAGAACAATAAATCAACTCTTTGTCCTGAAGAGTTGGTTCATTTGAGAATTTCTCTTTCTCACTATAATGAGAAATTGCACAGCATTCAAAACAAAACTTGCAATGTCTTGTTTTACTTATCATATAAGTTTCTGAAAGGTTTGGGAACTCCAAATTTGGTCCTATTGGGAAATTGTCAGATTTCAATTTGACCTCAGTATACTTAAATTATTTTAGAACCCAATCCATTTCCATGGGCTCTTTCAAAAGATCAATAATTTCAGGTACAGAGATTATTGGGAAATTGAATCTGAAGATATTTAGTAGTTTTCATTCTTTAACATTGTCTTTTTCTGAGAGAAAGGAATAATTCCATATAACCATTTTCCTATTTGCCATTCCTGCTTTATTATTGGTTTTATACCTTCAATGCAGAGCCATTCTTCAATTTCTGCTTCTTAATTTAGTGTGTTTAATTTAGCCCTACCTGCACAAAATTTTCAGGCTGGCTCCTACAATAAAACAAATTGAAAGCAACAATAAAATAAATAATAGAATTGCACCTCACCATTCAAATTTTTTTTGTGGCAAATGCATAGAAGAATCATAGGCAGTGCTCTAGGGAAAGGTTTTGCTATGAAATCCTTCATGTGGCCCTTAACACCAAGGAGTATAATCATGTTTTATAGTTATAATGTTATGCAAGAAGCTTTGGGGGGCTTTTAATACTAGGTACAGTATTTGTGAAAGAGCCCTCAGCATGTTTTAGATACAAGAATTGATGAAGGAAATAGTTGCTCTCTGGAGGAAGAATTATGCCCCTCAAAAAAGCTGAAAGAGATGGATTGCTAAAACTTCAGAATCATAAGGGACTGTTGTTGGCTGTTTTCTACCAAAGAACATAAGAAATAATGAGCAATGCCGAGAAAGAACTGACACTTTACAACTCACCAAGGGACACTCTGCTAAAGAAGCCTTAGAGGGCATTAAGTATGTTATGCATAAAAAATCATTACATTGGAAAAACAAATATGGAAAAAATGGCTGGTAACTAAAGCAAAAGAATTATTGTGTAAAGAGCACAATGCCTACAGTACAGTAATTCCTTAGGGCACTCTGAACATGAATAATTCTTGACAAGAAAATATAGTTCATCTTGCCACAATAAGAGGTGCAAAACATGCTATATATCTGCTTTGTGCTAGATTCTGAACATGCACCAAAAGAACTGTTACATTTAATTCATAGTTTATTGCTTAGCTAAAGCTATTACAATAAGAAAAGAGAGCCAACAAAATGCAATACAGTCCATAACAGGGTCACCTGAGACTTATAACATATATTTTGTTAAAACATGTTACATCAGATTAAGCAAGACTTCCCAATTTTTCACTGTGATAGCCAATGGCAACATTTAGGAAAACTTTATCCTATGAGCAGTCAATCTATCTGCATATATTTTTAGGAGAGCTTTTATCTTCAGAGATTCTGGAGACAGGTCATGTTTTGGAATTATTTTTTTCCTTTGTATGTTAAGTCTCTGTTTCTTTTAAGAAGTTTAAACACTTCACCTCATTTACTTTCTGTGGTGAAGGCCATTGTGATATCTCTTACGCCTCCCCTTTTTGCGTAATGAAATGCTCTGTGGACTCTCTCAATTTGAGTTTGCACTATTTCCATGTTTAAACCTTGAAGCCGTGATGTTATTTCCACTTATAAATTCTTTGCAGGTATTTGTTCTGGGAAACTGGACAGTCTTAAGTTTTTTCTCCTTTGTCTATCTGATAGCTCAGCCACTTTAAGTCTTAAAGCTGCAATTGCATCCTGATTTTGCTGTGTTCTTTTCTCAGTCTATTTTTTTAAAAAAATAATTTGTTATCTTGCATTGTCTTCATTTGTTTCAGTAGCATGTCAACTTTTGGATTCAAGGACTCTGATAGCTCTGCAATCACTTGTTGAATATTTTGTAGCTCCCGTTTGGATGCCATTTTTGGCTGTCTTCTCAGTTTTGCTCTTGCTTATCTTGCTTAATAAAGTCTCTTTTCCCTGATTTTTCTACTGTAGAAAAAGTTTGGGCACAGGGTTGCACCAGAGAAGAGAGAGAAGGAGACTCCAGTAGCAGCTGTTTAGCTTATAGTTTACCGTAGGTAAGGCTTACTCTTCACAGAAAGATAAGGAGAAAGAAGCCTAATATGCTGTGGAGACTGAGACAGGCACTGACAGGCAGGGGCTTGCTTATTCTGATTTTCTTTTTCTTTTTTCTTTTTTGCGTGGGTGGGTGCCTTTTGCTTTCTGACTGTTTTATATTTTTGCTGCATTTTAGGAAATCTTTGTGGGTTACTGCGTGGGCTACATTGGTCTCTGTGCTATGTGTGCATAGAGCCGAAGAGCACACAACCATTTTTTCACCCAGCCACAACTTGGCTTGCCAGCTTTTTCTAGCATTAGTGTGATCTCTGTGTGCATAATCCAGCAAATGGGTTTCCTTCTTAACATAAGGAACTACTATATTTGACTTACTTAATTTAAATAATCATTGTCTTTGACTATGTAAACATGTTATTTTCAATCACAGTTCTACAGGTCAGCAATGTCAGCAGTGCTCATCAGCAGCATATTATCACAGTTCAACAGTTCACAAATTCTTCACCTCCTTTTTCAGTTTTCCAGGCCTCAATCTTCTTAGGATAGTATTTTTAGTCTTTGCCAGACCCCAATCGTACACCAACCATTCAATTTCATTCAATCCACACATCACAATGTTTCTCTCTCTCAGGCTTACATAGCTCACAGGGTTGTTTTGAGGATGTGGGGAAATCATATATACCATCTTAGAGGAATGTCAAGTTATACATTATGGCACAAGAAAGAAAAAGGAGCAGCATTCAATTTCTCATATCATTTTCATTCCTTCATTCTTTTTGTATTTTCTCTTTCATTCTTCCAGACCTAGAAAGTCTTTTGTTGCCTGCAGCATCAGTATTTTCCATCCAAATGACAGTAGATTTGCACACGTTGCTCTACCATAGCTACACCTGTCAAGTTTCAGATAGAGCAAAAAACAAAAAACAAAACCCAAAAACAAAACAAAACTCCAACAATCTTAAAATGTATGCATAAACAGAATAATTGATCTCTGTACAAAATACTATAGAAATAGGTCAGTTTAATTTTCTCACATACACATTTCAGCAGACCTTTCTGTAAACTATTCACAGTGTTCTAGGGAATGTTTTCAATGCAGAGCAATTGGATTTGAATGAACAATTCAGATGAATAGCATTTCATTCAGTTTTTCCATTTGTTTTAGTTTTCCTATTAGTTTTCATTTTAAAAGCAGATCAAAAGAATGAGGTTAATTCATCACATTTTTCCTTTTCTTATTACTGTAACCATCACTGCATTCTATTTATAAGAAATCTCTGCTTTTAGTATTTATTTCATCATCTAATGCCCAATCCACATGCCTAACGGGAATGACTTCTGAAAGACATTTCACCAGATGATTGTTCTGACATACAAGCTAGTTCTTATCCTAGAGGAAACCTTGAAATCTAACACATCTGGAAAGAAAATAGGATATACAGTAGAGTCTCACTTATCCAAGCCTCGCTTATCTAAGCCTCTGGATAATCCAAGCCATTTTTGTCGTCAATGTTTTCAATACATCGTGATATTTTGGTGCTAAATTCGTAAATACAGTAATTACAACATAACATTACTGTGTATCGAACTACTTTTTCTGTCAAATTTGTTGTATAACATGAAATTTTGGTGCTTAATTTGTGAAATCATAACCTAATTTGATGTTTAATAGGCTTTTCCTTAATCCCTCCTTATTATCCAAGATATTCGCTTATCCAAGCTTCTGCCGGCCCATTTAGCTTGGATAAGTGAGACTCTACTGTATATATTTTTGGTGTACAATGGTGGTGTTAACTAAGCAATACAAATGGTAGCAAAAGGAGGGAGAAGAATGTTGCTTAGGGTAGTGGTTCTCAACCTCAACCTGTGGTTCTCAACCTGTGGGTCCCCAGATGTTTTGGCTTTCAACTCCCAGAAATCCTAACAGCTGGTGAAGTGGCTGGGATTTCTGGGAGTTATAGACCAAAACACTTGGGGACCCACAGGTTGAGAACTACTGATTTAGGGTAAGAAAGTATGAGAAATAGGCTGCTCACTCCTGGCAGATTTATCTTCCCTCATCATCTTCCCCCAAATTAAAGACTGTGGGACATTTGGGATGATTCCCAAATGGAATGTGGCCAGAACTGTCCCCACTGCCCTCCCACATTTACTGAGCTGGGGCATGGAAGGACAGCCTCCTTTCCCCTTGACCTAATATTTCAGTGGTCTCCAGTTATGACATGGATCTTACCTGTTCTTTGTTGTTTGCTTTGATGTCAGCTGGGAAGGGAGGGGGAGATGAAGGGAGGCATCCTTCTCCCCCCCTCCTTCAGTGCCCCATTGTGCTAGCTGATATCATAGCAAGTGACAGAAAACAGGTACGATCTGTGTCACAGCTAGAAATGGCCACAGCATGCAATGCAGCGGGGACAGTTAGGGTGGCTACCCAGAGGTGCCAAATCACCTCTGACACCTCTGGTCTTAATTAAATATCTTTTAATTGAGCCATATTGCACTTTATCATATGTTTCTATATTTTAACAGCTTTTAAAACTGTTTTTATAAAACTGTATTATTTTTAAACATGTTGTTATACACCTTGAATGACAGTATATTAAATGTGGGAGAAAGGGATGTCCGTAAATGCTAACTTTTCATACCATACTAGTGTTTCTATATTCTTAATAGGCTAGTAACAAATGAATCAAAAAGATGTTTACAACATCATGAGAACATGAATTCAGGAACAAAAGGGAATCTGTGCAAACTGTCTTACTATTAAGTCTTTTATTTGGAAATAAGCACCATTTTATTTTTAAAGTCAAAAGCATAAAATGAACATCTGTAACTGTTCCTTCCTGCCTGGTTGCTCCTAACCACAACATGTGCTTCAATGGGCCCTAGGATGTCCCTTGTCTCCTAAGGTGTTGATACTAGGAATTTTTGGTGCCAGCCATCTTTAAATATCTAAGAGTGTTTTTGCTAAAGAAAACTCTTTTGCATTTGTTTTATGCTTACCTAGAGAATTGTACCTAAATTTCTTGTCAGTTACCATCAAATTAACTTCGATTTATGGCTATCATATGAATGAGAGAACTCCAGGACACCACTACTCAGGTTCTGCAAACTCAGGGTTATGGAATATTTGGTTTAGTCTATCAATTTGTAATGAGGTCTTTCTCTTTTCCTATTGTAGCTCATAATGAATTCAAATTACAAGAAAGGAAATTCTGGCTTAACCTTAGGAGGAGCATCTGACAATAAGATCAATTTTACAGTGGAAAAGACTCTTTTGGAAGGTTATGAACATCTTCATTTGTGTCATCATCTTCACACTCTACTAGGCTTGATATCTTTTATCACATAGAAGTAGAAACCAGCACAATATAGTGTAATAACCACTGTCAATTTTTCACCTCCTCGTGATGATGCATTCAGGGGCTATTGATGAAAAATCCTGTCAATAGCCTCTGATCATTTCACAGCCCCATGACTTACATCTTGCAATGAGTTCCAGGCACTTCTATTGAGTCCTCTTCTCTTCCCTTGCAATACCGATTGATTGTAACGCAACACTTTGGAACTGTGAAGCCTCTAAAAACAGAGGGAAAAGGGTAGTGGAAACAGTACAGTGCAAGGGCAGAATTACACTGTCCAGCAGTGGTTTTATTGCCAAGATGTTGCAGTTGCATCATACCAGCATGCGTGCAATGTATCAAGTCACAATGATAGTAAGTAGCTGCTATCCCATGTTGCAGAATAGTGACGTCCATGTGATAAAGTCCTCAGCCCTAAGATTCAGCCTTAGGATCCAGCTTTAGGCATACCATAGAGCAGGGGTCCCCAAACTAAGGTCCGGGGGCCGGATGCGGCCCTCCAAGGTCATTTACCTGGCCCTCGCCCTCAGTTTTATAATATAATATTTTTATATCAGTTTTAATAATATAATATATTGTATATACATATAGTATTGATACTAATATTATGTTACACAATATAATACTAATAATAATACCATATAATAATATTAATTATATGTTATATATTACATATAATATTGCAGTATAGTGGTATAGTTCAATATAGTAATATATAATGCTAATATTGTGCTATGCTAAGAATATAATATATTGTATGTACATACAGCTGCTCTTAGTCCCCTTTGGGGTGAGAAGGGTGGGATATAAATGTAGTAAATAAATGCAGTAAATAAATAATTAATTTTAGACTTAGGCTCGGCCAAAGTTTGAAATGACTTGAAGGCACACAACAACAAGAATCCTAATTAACTTGACTATCTCATTGGCCAGAAGCAGGCCCACATTTTCCATTGAAATCCTGATAGGTTTATGTTGGTTAAAATTGTTTTCATTTTAAAATATTGTATTGTTCTTTCATTGTTGTTGTTGCTGTTTTGCACTACAAAAAATAAGACATGTGCAGTGTGCATAGGAATTTGTTCGTTTTTTTTTTCCAAATGATAATTCGGCCCCTCAACAGTCTGAAGGATTGTGGACCAGCCCTCTGCTTCAAAAGTTTGAGGACCCCTGCCATAGAGTATTAGAAACATTTTAAACTCTATTATATGGTGAAAATATAGTTTCTGAAATAGCCCACAGGTATTATTATTTCCCTCAATACTATCCTGTTGTGGTGAACAAACATAACAACTAGTGCCTTGAATAGCAATTGGTAAGATCAAAAAGAAGTAAACAAAAGCTCCATCCAGTTGGTTCTAATTATGCTAATTGCTAATAATTTATCAGTTAGCCATCAACTCCATACCTTTCTTTTGAATTTCCCTTTGTTGTGTATGTTTAGACTTCTAAAGAGACCAAATGCTAATTAGGGAGTAGCTGATCTATATAAACAACCAATTGTTATTTTGTAACTGGGTCACAATGAGGAAAAAAACTGAAAAAAAGATGCAAAACATCAATCTTTCCTTTTTTCTTGCTTATACGATATAAGATTTTGGTCAATTCAATATTTTAATAGCCAGTAGGATTTTTAAACTTGCAAATGGTATGTGGACACTTGTGAAAAATATTTTTACAAAATATACAGCTTGTTTCTCTGCCAAATATGCACTTGTAATCTTGCAAATTAGAAGTTTGCAAAGCAATAATATTTATGATTCATTCTAGGCAGAATGGTCTCTCAACATCCCAAGTCCAGCCCACTTCTGAGGTCTGATATGATGACACCCAATGGATACTCCTGTGTCAGCTTCACATATAAAGATCTTACATCTATGGCACAATCTGAATATGTGTAATTAGTTTTGAGGGTGGGTATTAGCTTGCAAATCTGAGTATTTCACATATATGCACTTTTGGAGATTGAATGTCTGCATTTACTTTGGTTACAGTCTGAATCGTATACGTTTTGTGTCTTTACTTTACATTTATTTAAGAATCTCATATATACATAAGCATTGTCTATTATTGAGCAGATGGCATTTCCCTGTGATGTTACAATGGTTAAACAAGCTCCTCTTAGCCATCTTCATTTTAACAAGCAATATGAAAAACCAGCAATATGAAAAACCAGCAACTGATAGACTTATAAGTTCCTTCTGGTGAATAACATGCCGAAGTATGCATCACAATATTCTTTTGTTTCTTACCAACAGCAACAGGCATTCATACACTTTCCATGTGCACAGTATTGCTTTATCCAAATAAGTGTGCATATTTGAAGACCCACCACGAAATAAAGAGGCCAGACAGAAATATGTGGAAGAAACAGAGGACCATTTGTTTACCTAACTTGTAAACTTGAACTCTCCTGAGCAACTCTCAACCTTACTACCAACCACCCGAAGAGTACATTCTTTCGTATCCCCCCAAGCCCCAGAACCTAGAGAGACCATTTCTGAGTTCTTCCCTTTGTCCCAAAAGGGGATGTCAAGGTGAACTACTCCCCGTATCCCAATAAGGGCAACCCAGCTAAAAGATACTACCTAAATAAGCTCCATTCTCCAACAGATACAATATGGAGTAAGCAAAAAAGAAGAAGAAAAAAAACCTCAGCAACAACCCTGATTATTTCTTTTTAAGGGGAAAATTTCTGATCTGATCCCACAAAGCAACCATCATATTGAACTGATATGGATGGGAGGGTGGATCATGCAGAAATCAAAAGAAGTCATTAGGACAGGCAGGCTACCTTATGTGATCACTGGCCGACCTCATTCACAAGGCTTTGAAATCTCCCTCTCAGGTGAGCTTTTGTCTTTTTGTCATCGGGGAGCCAACAGATTGCAGGCAGCCTTGTTATTCCTAGAAGAGCTCAAGAACAACTTCTGTTCTAATATTCCTTATTGTTTGATCATTTAGTACATTTCTGATTGATAATTCCTGAGCATCTGTATAGGGATCTCAGTGATCTAATATTGCCAGATGGTTGACTGGGGGGGGGGGGGGGGGGGGAGGGGCAGTTTCACCTAGCCTTAATTTAGGTGATGTTTGAGCCCTTAAAACCCTGTTCCAGAGACCATTCTGCACGTTGTTCAACAATAAACAAGGAAGTAATGGTTGTATTCACTGTATACATATACACTACTTAAAATGTAGGTTTGACAGGTCTCTGTCATTCTGTAGATGATAAAGAACTCCAACCTCTGCAATAACCAAAGTGGGTTATAACAGTAAAAGCTGGGTTTAAAACAACCACAGCTCTGTAACAGAAGGACAGGTGATGTTAAAATTATCCCTTCCTTACATTGAAAGAAACTGGAATTTCAGAATTAGAAAGAAATATAATTCTCTCAGTCTGCCCCTTCCTTTGGTTATCCAGGAGCCACGTTATCCAAACTGTTCCATCTATACAAAATTCAATATTACCTATGTAGCTAAGGACAAACTTCTTATATCCACATTTTCACTCTGGCTCCTTCTACATTGTCATATAATCCAGATGATCAAAACAGATAATCCACATCATTTGCTTTGAATTGAATTATGTTAATCTACACTGCCATATAACCCAGTTCAAAGCAGATAATTTGGATTTTATATGACAGTGTAGAAGGGGCCTAAATTGAAATGCATATGTCTAAAACAAAATATACTATATTTAAACAATGATGGTTATAATTCTGTTTTAAATAAGGTAAGACTTCTTAGCATTCCTAGGTCCTATCTATACTGCCATATAAAATCTAGATTATCTAATCTGAACCTGATTATATGGCAGTGTAGTAGGGGCCATAGTTTGTTCATGTATACTGGCCAACCCAGAATAATATGTTTAAAAGTAATGGCATGCTTTCTGTATTAAAAAGTGTTAAAAGCTTGAAGAAGAAGAAGAAATACAACCTCCACCACTCTCTTTTTAACAGTGAAATACTTCTTGGCACTGCATGTGGTCCTTTCAACATGAAGCTCAATCCTTCAGCTCTGAGCTGTGCAAATTCGAGGGAAACCAACTTCTTATCTCACCACTTAATTTAAATCAATTTTATTACACTCCGAGTAATAAGGATTTGCTTGTTCTTTAAATTCTAAAATGCTAAGTACTTGTGATGTTCTCCTGGCAGATTTGAGGTTTCCATTAATTGCAGCTAGAACAAAATGCAGGTCCTTTCTACACTGCCATATGAAATTCAGATTATCTGCTTTGAACTGGATTATATAGCAGTTTAAGCACAAATAATCCAGTTCAAAGCAGAGAATGTGGATTATCTGATTTGATAATCTGGATTATATAGCAGTGTAGAAGGGGTCTGAGATTTATTGATAAAAGAGCTTTTTTGTTGCAGCACCTCAGATGTGGAACTACCTACTCAAGAAAGTTAGACTGGCTCCATCTCTTTTAAGATTTTATGGACAGTCAAAACACTGTTGTTGCAAATGGCCTTGAATGACTCAAATTGCTCTATTTTAACTGTTTCCTACTTATTTTTTCAGGTCTATTTCAATTTCAGTTGCCTTTTTGCAATTGAAGCCCACTATTTACTCCTATTGTAGTAAATTTTCTTCACATGTACCAAAACAAGCCAAGTAGCCTGCATCCTGTAACTGTTTGGTTAATATTTATGTATTCATTTATTTATTTATTCATGTGCAACTTTACATTTCTGTCTATTTATTTCAGCTGCTTTTTGAGAGCCCAGGTTTCTATTCTGAGTCATTTTGAAGTCACTCTCCTCATGCCTTTCAACTGTGACAGATTTGTACAGTTTTCCCACTACTTCGTGGTTCACAGACTTTCACAGACTCACTGTTTTGCAGTGAAACGGGGGTATATTTAAACATTATTTTAATTGTTATGTGGCCTATCTCCCCCTTGCAACTCTTCCATACCAGTGCCTTGTCCCGGGCCCGTCATGTTGCTTTGGCTGCTTCCCTGCAGCCAGGGACGAAAAAATGCTACTCCAGACAAATGAGTGAGCGAGGGAGTCTGCCCGATCCAGCTTCTGCCTCCTCTCCACCACCTCTTCCGAGTCCTCCATGTTTCCTGGCGTGGCCCGGCTGGAGTGGAGACAGAAGCTGGACCTGGCTGCCTCTTCCAGGCTCTTTCTGCTGCCACTGGCGGTCACTCTCTCACCCACCCTCCCTCGCTCACTCATCCGAATGGAGGAGCGTTCCTTCTTCCCTGGTTGCAGGGAAGCAGCCAGAGCAACATGATGGGCCTTGAGCAAGAGCCCAGCCGGTGCTGGTAGGGACGGGTTGACTAGCTCCCTAGGGCTTGCAAGGGGGACAAAGGCCACATAAGAATTAAAATAATGTATAAATATTAAAATTAAAATAGTGTCCCTACTTCATGGATTTCCTGGAATGGAACCCCCACAATAAATGAGGGAACACTGTATAGCAATTTTTTTGGTCAATCTTCTCTATTTGCTTCTTTTTATGGATTTCCTCCATGACAGATCCACTTTCCAGGCTGTCTCTGAAGTTCCAACCCTAGGAATCCTATCAGTCATGGTGTCCTTACCACTTAATCCCTTCTGGACATGTTTACCTGAGCCCCTTGATGAACCATTATATTTGGACTTGTTGTATGAATGGCCCTCCTCTAAACCTAATTAAGGCTGAAAGAGCTGGGATAAACCAGACAAACCTGAATCCTGGCTTTCCGGTTGAACTGGCTTTGTTACACATGCCATAAATTCTCTGTAAGTTGCACAGCTAACAGCATTGTTGGAAACCCTTTCCTGTTTTAAGAACTGCTCTCATATCAGTGACAAGACAATGTAGTCCTTTTCCTCGTATATTTGTAAATGATGCAATAAAATAAAAACGGGATAGGTGTGGAAAAGGAAAACATGAAAATGAAATTAATTGCATGAAATGAAACTTATATAATTATCGGAGTTGTACCTGTAATACTACAATAGAACTGGATTTTATTAGCTTTTTAATTATCATGATCACCTTCAACATAATTAGATGAAAGACATTGATTGCTCAACTGAAAAAAAATGATGGTCCTGATTGCATCTTATTTCTCCCTTTTTATTGCAAGGTGGAATTTCTGTCTTCTTGCATGATAACATTTCAGGCACCTTGGTACATTTGCAATTGTGTGCTTGGCATCCCAATTATAGATTCAGGTCACATTGCTTGACAGCCAAGATTTGCCATTTAGGATGCTCAGGAGTTTCCAAGTATAACCAGAGCTTGGCATATGATGGATATTGAAATGTCTAATCGTATTCCTTTTAACCATCTGCAAAACCATGCAAAAATATCTGTCTCTTTTACATGCTGGGAGCACCGTGTCATAGACTGAATGAGATGAAAGCTGACATGAACAAATTTTTCCCAGTGGGCACTATACACTGAAAATATTGTCAGAGTGAGTCCTGACTTTCTCCAAGTATTGTTGTTCAATGCATAGCACAACTGTACCTAGCCACACCTATAGCAGCCCTGTGATCACTCTTGAATTCCTGCCAAGTCTGAATATGACTGTTGCTGTCAGCAGGGAATCATCTACAGCTTCCCATGTCTCTTCATCCTATAGGAATTGACAGGAACTTTTTCATAAATAGAGCTTTCCAGGGTCACTTTCTGAGGACTATGATTATTGCCCCTTTTCTAATGCCACATAATAACAACAATTTATTGATTAGTCATTTGGCCTTATCAAGAACAGACAGTACAAACACAACATACAACATACATCTAGTTCACTTAAAATAAAATACAGATATACAGGTATTTGCCAGCTTGGTGCCAATGAAGCATATCCATAGATATATGCATCAGCTATCCTCGTCTCCCATACACTGCACCCCAATCTTAATCTATGTACTCCGATCTCCTTTTAACAGCTTTAAACAAATACAGAGCCACTTTTGTTGTCAGAATGGGGTTATAACTGGCCAAAAAAATAATAATTAAGCTTTAGCCACTATATCCCAGCTTGTTTTATTACAAATAAAAAGCCATAAGTATTGTTTCCTTTCTTTTTCATATAGGTTGCAATTATGCAAAGTGTGGTTCAAATTTTTGACTTCAGGGGCGCCACGGATATATAGTCTTTCTTCGTGCAAGATGTGGTTGAATCTACCGTATCTCTCCATGGACTCAATTTGTTCGAATCTTGCCCTGGTGAAAGCGTTTCTTAGGTGTCTTGGCATATCTGCTTTCAGGTACAATGCCCGCTGGAAATTATGTTTAAAGTGTCCTAACCACTTCAGAGATCCTGTGTTTGACAGGATGGCTATGTCTTTCCGGGCTTCAATATGTAGGATCCTTTGGATTACTGTCCTTTTTCAGCATCCCTATTCTGGCCTAAGGAAGTAATTTGCAATCCACAGGTGCGAAGATACCTTGTTAGTTGTTCTGCCCAGGAATCTTGGTTTAGTTTGTTAGATTGTTCTAAGAAGCACAATTTTGGGAGTCTGTTATTTTCAAGATTTTTTATTTTACACCAGTAATTAAAGTTCCTGATTTTAGCAGAGGGACTGGGTAGTCCTAGAGAGGACTTTAAGGTCACAGGTGAAGAGCCGAGTCTGGCGTTAAAATCCCCCAACATAATAATTATGATGTGTGGGTGAAAGAGTGAGATGTATAGAATCATGACTTCTAACTGCACCCATATTTCAGGTCTGCAGTTTGGGGGTGTGAAAGGTGGAATATACACATCAATCATTATTAGGTCACTATTCCTATAACTGAACCTTATAACCAGAACTTGTGATAAGTCATCTTCCTCATACAATTTGGTACCTTTCCAGTTTAGTTCTGTCTTCAACAAAATCCCTAGACCCCCAGAAGCTCTCCCTTTATTTATTATTTTATTTTTGGGCATTATTATACCAAACATCATAGCCAGGCAGCTGTAAGCAATCCCCCCCATCAACCACCCATGATTGTTGTAGAGCTATTAAGTCAAAACTATTAAGGAAATTAACAATTTCAGCATTTGAATTTACCCCCGCCCCTGCCACATTACATGACAGGATCTTAATATCATTCATGGCATCTCTCAGATCAAAGCTATCTTCATTTTGATGAGACCGTGTTGGTTGAGATAGTCAGTTCTGTTCTGTTGGAGGGTCAGCTGCAATGCATGACCCTCATAGCATATACAGTTGTTTTAGGGATTATTGCTCCCCTCCTCAGAGTGCAATAACTGGGTTTCCATAATTGAAGAGGGGTAGCCAGATGCTGACGAATTTGGAACTTCTGGTGTGGATTCTGAGTGCAGAAGCGGAATGGTCACTATGTGAGTCTTTCCATTGTCCTTAGCTAAGTTTTCTTTAGGATTTGTGCCCAGGTTAGTGGCCTCTAAGGCCATTGCTTCTTGACGAAGAACTTCAGAAGGACACGAGTTTTGTAGAACAGTTGTTATCTGTTAAAAAGAACTCCCATGAGTTTGTAGGAATTGTTCTTGAGTTGTGCAAAATCTTCTCCTTTTCTTCCTGTTAGGGGATTTTGCTTCCTCGAATGGGTTTCTTTCAGGTGGTGTATGACTTCTATGCACCAGGAATGGAGGGTTATGGGGGGGGGGGGCTGTATTGTGGGGATTATACGAATCCCTTATCTCTATTTCATGTGGGATAAGACTTGGTGGTAGCCATGCCCACGGTGTTCTGGGGAATTTGGCGATGGTTGAACGCAAAGGGGGAGTGATGGCGGAGTAATTTGTTCTCATCTAATCAATTTTCGCTGTGTGAGTTATTTTGGGCAAGTCTTGAGTAATTTGCATTTAAGTTCCAGTTGGATGGTACATTGTCTATGTTATTGAGGCTTCTTATCTCAACTGTTTTTCCTATTTTTCTCCAGGAGTACATCTCTTGAGTGATAAGTGCCTTAACATGAGTGTTTGGCAAACCCTTGTCAACATCATCCCTAGGGCTCTTAGGTAGTATTTCCTCTTTAAGAGGTCCTCTTGCCTAAATGTAAGAATGATTATTTTGTTTCTGAGGAAATCAGCCATCCAGGAGATTTGGGTAATGTCATCAGGAGATATTTTTCTCCTCAACGAAAGGGATAGAGACCATATGATCATAGATTTCTTGTGAAAGTGCCTATGCCATTGTGATTTGTTATTGTCAATTGAGAGAAGTATTTTATTCCTTTGGAGAATTAAGTTGTACATTGAGGGTTTATCATGGTTTTTGGCTAGCTCCACCCCATTTTCAGTTTGAGACATGCTGAGTGTTTTACTTAAGCGTTTGTCAGAGGAGGCTGTGAGAGCTCCGAAGGAGGCTTTCAGTTCTTCTATGGATCTGTTAATTGCCAGGATCCATTCAAATAAAGCAAGTACTGTCTCTGAAGTTAATGTGAAATGGTTAGCCATTAGATTGTAAGTATATTCTTTGTCCTTTGTTACATTATCTTCAACGGACATAGAGAGCTCAATTGAGCCTGTCTCTGGCAGGCCCAGCTCATCCAGCTCCAGAGTGGAGTTTATTCCCTCTAAATGACCCCTAGAAAAGTTCAAAGAAGAATTAAGTTGGGACTTACATGAAAGGTCCTTGTTTAGTAGTAGATTTGTGATCCTACATTGTTTGGCGAGGGTCTTGTTGTTTTCTTGATTGTTTGGGAGATTAGTTCTTCTAAGGGGGTTCCGTTTCCCTCTTTTTTTTCCTGTTGGAGCCTTTCTTTCCTCTGGTGTTAATCATTGTAGTAAAAGGTCTTCCGTTTGTTTTCAGTTGTCCTTTGCCTTGTTGTTGCTATAAGGTTGCAAGTTCCCAACAGTGAGCAGAGGGAAACAAAAACACATTCCCTGACTGATAAAAGACTAGGGCAATAAACTACTTAGCTAATAAAATAAGTAAATAAAAACAAGTAAAACAAGCAAATAAAACTAAAAGCAGGAGCTCTCTTTTAATGCAGCCTGCCTCGGCTGGGAAGGTCATGAGACCCTCCAGGTCTTTTGAACTTCAACACAGACAATTCCTAATAGCCTCGGGCTGTTAATAACAGATGAAGAGGAAAACTGATGATCAATTCTATACTTCCACATCCATTCATGATAGTTCTGCTCCCATGTGTCACATTTTTCCAATTACATGTTTCCTGAGTTTGGAAATGTACTTTTTCTAGGATATCTCATGTCTTTTCTTTCCAGGAAAGTTTGGTCTGCTCCATCTCAAAAACCCTACAGTATCCTCCTTGATGTGGACCACATGCTGTTAGACTCTTCCTTCTTGCAGAATAGCTAGCTTTCACTCAATGGAAGATGCCTTGTCATAACTTTAGGCAAGAACACAAATATCATACCATAGCTGAAGAGTCCACAAAATCCATTTCCATTTGTCCTATAAAGACAACATCAAGCACTCTGGGTCTCCCACACAAAATGTCTGTTGTCCTTGCCCTGTTCACTGATCTCCAACTATCGAGAGCTAATGGCTTTCTTCTTTGTCTTTCACTGAGTTAATAGCTCACTTTCTTTCAGGAGAAGCTTTGGCAGCTTAGGCCCTTTCCACACAGCTGAATAACATCCCACATTATTTGCTTTGAACTGGAATATATGGCAGTGTGGACTCAGATATTCTAGCTCAAAGCAAAATATTGTGGTTTATTCTGCCTTGATATTCTGGGTTATATGGCTGTGTGGAAGGGCCCTTCAACCATGTGCTCAATTAGAACACATGGGCCCAAACACATAAAAAATACAATCAGCTTTAACCCAAAAGACACAAGCTCACTTTATTCTGTCACTTCTACCAATATCACATTAAACACCTACAGTCCTTCTTTCAGTTGACTCATTTAATAGGAAGTACACTTAAGAATAAACAATTTTAACATTGATTTTCAATTATTAGTAACTCAATCGAGAATTTTGTTTGAAAAAAATAGTACTAGTGGTAATGAATGATTATCATCAGCAACAGCAACGTTTTACCTATCTTTCCCCATGGACTGAGGAAGGAAACAACTTTAAACAATGCAACAGTTAAAAACACATAATACATAAATCAGTTAAAACATCAGTTCAAAATAACATATTTAGCGTTAAAGCTTTGAATTTTAGGCAAATCCCATGGTTCTGATTTGTTTCATTTAAACAGTCATATGGTAATAAAACACTATCTCACTTTCATATTGGAAAGAATCAGAAGGTTTTTTTTACTTTTTATATCCTGCTTTGCTACCTCAAATTATTCTATGGTTACACTGTATTAAGAAAAAACTAGCTCTATTTCCTGCTCTGTTCTCATTCATATGGCATAACAAATTGTATTGTCAATTTCATGTTTACATAACACAGAGATTAAACAAAATATTGTTAAAATATGTGTGTTCAGATGATATATTGAATTCATGAATACACATAAAAGAACTTATTGCCATTCTTATACGTTTTCTTTCCATATTTTGCTTCCCCTACTCTGACATTTCTGCAATGATCAAGAGAATTTGTGCCTTTTGTCATGAAACATGGTGAGAGCTCATGTAAAATTATGCCACTATGTGTCACACAAGATAACTTTGCCAGATGGGAAAATGACACTTTATAGCAAGAGACAGCATTCCTTCATGGTCTCTTATGCAGGTTATGATAAAAAAAAATAACTCCCTTTGGCCTCCTATAGCTACAATTAATGCTCACATCCAGTACTAGGGGAAGATAGGAAATTAAAAATTCCATTTTATGGACTGTGTAATTAAATTAATGTAGTATTTGGAAAAGCTTTCAGACAAAATGAAATGTTTCCCATTGCTAGAATAAAAGATAATCCGGTTATGGAGAAAGAGATACAAGAATGTCAAATGTTCATATGCTGAGGTTTAATACTAAAAATGCTTTAGAATGAGAGTCAGTGTGGTATAGTAGTTTGCCTATTGGACTATGATTCTGAAAAGCAGGGTATGAATCCTGCTGCGTCTTGGAAGCTCACTGGATGACTTCAAGCAAATCACTCAACCTCATAGGAAGACATGGGAAAATCCCCTTTTGAACAAATCTTGCCAAGAAAACTTCATGATAGGGTTACCTCGAGATCACCGTACGTCAGAAATGAATTGAAGGTACACAATAACAACAAAAGTCTTAAGCAGAAGAAATGTCAGGTTTTGAGACTCAAATAACTTATCAGCTTTAGATGAAATTAAGAATGTATTTTGGAACTGTATCTTTATGGAATGGTAAACCAGTATGAAAGCAGGACCACCGTCACATCATGTAATATCCATTGCTGATCTCCTATCTTCCCCTCAAAAAAGCTGCCTCCTGCTATTCAAGTGCCTCTGATTGCATCATGGCCCTGGGACTTACCTGTATGATTATTTCCAGGCACTTCTATGCTGGGATAGAAGTGATATCAGGAGAAAGAACTGTCTGGCTCTCCCACTCTCCCTCTCTCAGTAATAAAACCAGGAAAAGTTTTTTGTTTAAACTAAACTTAACAAAACTACAAAGTTCCTTTAAATATTTTTTATAAAATAACACAGCTACAAAATTGTGGAAAATTGAATTCCTTCCCCTACAGGAAATCTGGCTACAGGACTCATGAGTAGTGAAGCATCACAGCTGTGAAAATAAGAAGTGCAGTAACAAAGAGGACTATCTTGGGATGGTGATAGTGTGAATGCCACAGGAGGGCGGCTTTATGTGATAAAGTGCTTTGAGCCAAGAAGAAGGGATCATGGGCACTTAACTGAGGGCTTGGACATAAATGACTGCTTGGATGAAACAGCCTCAAGGCATAGAAGAGCAATGTGAGTTCTATGAGTACAACATGCTGTGTACTGTCAAATTTAGTCTTCTCATTTATTACTTATGTACAATAGTCTGCTAGACATCATACAGAACATAAAAATGACACAATTCCTGTCAAAAAATATCTTACAATCTATATCAGATGGACAGGGAAAAATGAGAAGGCAGAACTCAAGGATGAATGACGTGCAGAGGATAACTGGATGATAGTGGGATGAAAAGAGATACAGTGATGCTAGGGTAAATTCCCAGACCTCTGAATGCCAAATTAATTACATGCTTAGCATGCGTTTCAAATCCAAAGATTATTGGAAATACAGTATACTAAAAAAAAATGGGCAAATATGGAGAAGATAATAAATAATACTAAAGAAAAAGAAATAATATTTAGGGAATGGAGTAGGAGAGAAGAAGCAGAATTTAAGGAACCTTTTAAAGGAACAATAAAAGTGTGGAAAAAAAGAAAGAAGAAGCTAAGTCCAGGCAATGAGAATAAGATGGCAACTATATGGCAAATTAATTACAATAACAACGAAATTATAGGCAGAACATTGAGATCAATTGAAAGTAGAGGGAAAAGGTTAGTGGAGGATTTGTACACAATAGATGGAGACCCTGTAGAACAAAAAGAAATTCAGAATTGGATAGGATCAGGGAATTGGATTCAAAGCTGGGCTATAAGACAGGAAATTTTTAGATTGAGAGAAAAAATTAGAGAACAGGACAGTCCATTTGAGAAGGCGATTAGGAAATGTTTGAGAGAGGAAAAGAAGGTGGCAGGAGATCTGTATGAACAAATTATAACGGTAAAAGAAGAAATAGTAGAGGAAATTTTCCAAACATGGAGAATGGACATGGAAATTGAGAGGGAAGATATACAAAGGGAAATAAGTAATATAGCAAAAGAAAAGTACAATGTATTAAGGGAAGCAAGAAGGAAAATGTTACAAAAATGGTACAGAACTCCTGCACAACTTTCACGGTTTTTACCAGGGATGAAAGATAGGTGTTGGCACGGTTGTGAACAAAGAGGGGTGTTCAATCATATGATATGGGAGTGCGATCGGGTGCAAGAATACTGGAGAATGATTGAAGGAGAAATCAATAGAATGCTAAATCTACAAATAGTAATAGTTAATAGAAATGTACTACATGCAAGGATAACAGAAGTGAAGAATATACAAAAAGAAAAAATGATTGACAAATTAATAGCATGTGCACAAATTGTTTTAGTGAGCGGTTGGAAAGATAAAACAAAATGGACTCTGACGAATTGGTATAAGTATATAATTGATATGTTAAATGTAGAAATCACAAATTGCAAATGGAATAATATAGATAAAATTGAAAATATTGCAATAATCAAGGGGATGTGGGAACCAGTTAAGAACTATTTAGAGAATGTACTAAGATGTGGAGTGGAAAAATTAAGATTGAGATTGATATTTCAAATGTAACTTCTGTAGTTTGTTGTATAAAGTGTATGTACAAGGAGGGGAGGGTGGGGGGGTGGGAGTGGGATAAGATGACAAAACAACAATAAAAAAAATTAAAAAAAAAAAAATTACATGCTTAGCATCACCTCAATATAATTAACACTTTTGGTTCATAGTACTAAAAAGGCTCAGAAGGAAAAATCACCATTAATATTTTTGTTGTTGTTGGAAGCACTGAGAGGGGGGATCTTTTTTGTTCATGACCTCATACTTGTGAAATCCTCTGCATAGGGAGAACTTGCATGGTATATTCTCTACTGACTTGAAAAAAGAGCTCAAAATGTTTTTATTTCAAATTGCTTTTTATAGCAGTTGCCTCTCTATATTGCTTATCTTGGCAATACTGTAATAGTTTAGAATTCAGAGCCTAGAAATTATTTATTTAATTAAAGGTTCCAGAATTCCACATGGCCATGTTGCTGGAGGATTTGGGAATTATAGACAAAAAGTAACTTTCCAAAGTATTAATATTATAATGTGATTTTATTGATATTTTTATTGTAAATTTGGTGCAAGCATCCTTGAGAATATCTAAAATATTTTGAGAAAAACAGTAAATGATAGCAAAGGTCAACAATAATTATTTTCTTGGTGTTTTGATTTTTAGGCCTGTTCCTGGGGTTATTTGAGGTCCTGATTCAGAAAATGCTTTGGATAGACCACATAAGCTCTAGTTTCTTAGATATGGTTATAGTAATTTTCTATGGATGAGCAGATAGTGACTGGTAGATGGTATATGTTCTATATCTCAAAAACTAGCACTGCTGTCAAAAAACTGGTGCCATTTTTGGAATCAGCAGGTGAAGTATACTCAGAAACTGGGCTAACATTTGAGAAACAAGAATTTGTTGGCATGTTATCAATGGTAAAGCAATCATTTTAAAGTGAAGCATAGTTTTAAATAAATATTAAGCAAATGCTGCAATCATTCAGAATCACTGAGTCCTTGTGTTCATCACCAAGCTTGGTGGTTACTTTGTGAGATATCACAGAAGAACACTGATAGACTGCAGCTTTAGTAGTAATCTTTCTGAATGTGCCCAAACTTGTTTAGCAACTAGGAAATCACAAAACCAGACAGCAGGATTAGATACTAAGGATCATGTTATTAATTATTTAGATTTTTCACTTTGAATATTAAATATTTGCTGGGGGGAAGAACTAAAAGTGGGTTTCACCTGCGGTTCATCCTGACCACAGCCATAGCCACCTGTGGACAAAGCACAATTTTGGTTACACATCCAGTCAACTACCAACAAAACAAACCTTCCCTAGGGAAACTTGACCCTGAGGTCCCATGAAAAAAATAGAAAACACTAGGTTGGCCTCAAGGGTACTCTCCTTTCTCAGTCCCTAGGCCCTGTGACCCACAGGCACAAGTTTGTATGCACCCACCACCAATTTGATGTCTAGTGATGCTTACTATCACTGCTCCCTCAATTCTTTCCCTGCACACCTGATTGTGCTAATTATCACATAATTTCATACAAATGTGTACAAGTTAGGTGGGAAAAATCTCCTAGAAAAGGAAGGAGAAAATCCTTATCTGACTTCAAAAACAAACCAACAATTGCCTTTACTGCCTGAAGTCTGAGTGAGTAGACCAAGGAAAAACAACAAGGGGGCGCTTTGGGGCAAGCAGGCTTAGAAGTAGATGGTTCCTGACTCTTCCTCTCTGTGCTCAGTGCCAGAGGCACCAGCACACCAACAGTGCTTTACATTTGGTCTCTCTTCCTAGAGGCAAGTAAAGGTTTTCTCTCCACTGTAGTTGTGCTTTGTTGCCAGAGATTGGAGCAATTTTTGGTTGAACGTAGCCTCGTCCATCTCACATTTGCTTGAACCTGGCCTCGTCTATCTCACATAGACTGGCTACATTGAAGTAAACTTTTGACTACTTCACCATCATTTTGATACCCAGCAATTAGTCTGACAGAGAACAATCCACACTTATTTTAACTCATGACCTTGGCAAGATTTATGATACATTTTAGTTTTGATTTAAAGAGAAATAGCAGGGAATATTTCACTGAATTTTGACATTGTCAGCTAATAGAAGACACTATTTCCAGCCCATTTACTCTTTCATCATTGTTCATTAAGATGCCCTATTACTACTATACCCCCTTCAAAATATTTGGTTATTTGCTTTAGGAAGGCATCACCCACATCTTTAGGTTGTCTGGTAGGCCTATAGTAGATGCCCACAATGGGGGCACTACTTTTTCTCTTCTCTTTAATATTTACCCACAGGCTCTCAATGTGTTTTCCATATTCTAAAATCATGGTTCTCCTCACAGGTGTACACATCAATGGCGTATACTGCTACTTAATTTCCTTTCCTATTTGATCTATTTTTTCAGAATTGTTATACCCTTCTGTTACTATATTCCAATCATGAAATCAATCCCACCAGATTTCTGTGAAAACTTTTAAATCATATTTGCCTTCCTGAGCTAAGACCTCAAATATTTGTTTACCATGTCCTGTGCATAACTGTACACGCCTATGCCATTCTCCCCTGCAGATTCTGTGTTGCTCTTTTTCAGCCCAATATTGGGCTCTTGTACTATTGGACCAAATCATTCTGTATCACAGGTGCTATTTAAAAACGTTTAAAAGCAATGCTTTTGTGTTAAATTAAGACTGAACACTGTGAAAGTCATACTCTGCATGGTTATCAGACTCCTCCCAGTGGACTCAAATCAAGGAAAAGCTTCATGAGAACCACCACTCCTCTTAATGTCCCCCCAGCAACAGCAAGAGTATCCCTCTGGGCAGCTGAACCAGGAAATCCCAAATGGGTGGCCCCCCATGAGGGTCTTCCTCCAGGGGCAAATCAAGAATGGGCAACTTGGAAGTCCCTGAACAGACTCAGAAGCAGAATTGGCAGATCAAAAGACAACCTGTCAAAACCTAGAAGAATTCTACACCTTGTGTGACTGTGGAGCAGAACAAACAACTCTGCATATGTCTGCAATGCACTCTTGCACAGAAGAATTGTTTAATGCTACAGACAATGCAGTTTCTGTTGCCTGTTTTTGGTCAAAAATTATTTAACTTCTTGTATTCCCTCTTTTTTTATCAGTTCTATACTTATTTATGCAATGCTTTTGACATGAAATAATAGATGCTATTGTCCCCAGTATATGATATCTTCTTGCCCTTGGAATGCTGTATCCTTCTCCTCAAATAACTTAGTTTAATGCCCAAGACGCTGAGCAAATAGATTTCTACAACTGCTTTAAGGCACAGTTTTATCTTTTTTTTGTAATCGTGCAAAAGCATTCAAGAGTAATTACACTCGTCTTTACCACAAACTCATATTGCTCTAAATTCTGGTCTGCTTTATTATATAGTAGAGTCTCACTTATCCAAGCTAAATGGGCCGGCAGAAGCTTGGATAAGCGAATATCTTGGATAATAAGGAGAGATTAAAGAAAAGCCTATTAAACATCAAATTAGGTTATGATTTTACAAACTAAGCACCAAAACATCATGTTTTACAACAAATTTGATAGAAAAAGCTGTTCAATACGCAGTAATGTTATGTTGTAAATACTGTATTTACGAATTTAGCAACAAAATATCATGTTATATTGAAAACATTGACTACAAAAATGGCTTGGATAATCCAGAAACTTGGATAAGTGAGGCTTGGATAAGCGAGACTCTACTGTAAATACAAAATTGGCTTAGAATCATTTTTTTTTATTTGGGCTGGATCTACACTGCCATATAATGTAATATGAAACTGCATTATATGGTCATTGTAGATCCATATAATGCAATTTAACTGCATTGAACTGCAATATATGGATCTACACTTTACACATAATGCAGTTTCAAACTGCATTATATCATAGTGTAGATCCAGACTTGGTCATTAGTCTATGCTGTGTGTGTGAGGAGGGAGGGGTGGTATATTGACTTGAAAGAGCTGTAACTCTAGGGAGCTTACAAGACAGACCATGTAGATTCCCCCCACAAATATTTGTAGATGCCAAGGATGGCATGTTGCATGTTTTGCTATAATAATTATTTTATGTGATATGTGCACTTGCCACACTTTGTGGTATGTAAAACTTTGTATCTTTAAGTTGGTTCAGTGTAAATCCGCACTCAGAACAGCCCTCAATTCAGCACTTATGTGCTGAACCTGCAGCTATTATCAAGATAATCCAGGACTGTATCTGCCCTGCTGGGTTGTCATCTTTTCCCTGTCACTGCCACCACTGCTCCTAACTGGCCTCATTATTCTGGTTTTGCTCCTGGCCATCACAGTCACTTCTGTTGATATCAGAGTGGGGTGTGAATATATGCCCCATCTTTTCCTCGAGATGGGAAAAATGTGCCCATATCTGATAGTGCCAAAGAACTGACCTTTTCCTCAAAATAAGATGAAATATGCTTCCTTATTTCCTAGCATACAATGTTTAGGAATGGGATAGTACAATACTTGGTACTGGTTGCTTTGAGCCTTCAGAATGAAGTTTCTTTTGGAAAGAAGGAAAACCTTCTTTCCTTAGAAACAAATGCAATACACAGGTGAAGAGAACAACTGGAAATTAAGTCATACTTACAAGTAAAGTTACATATATACCTGGTTTACTTGGAACTAAGCTCATTAAACACAGTGGAATCATCCTTTATCTCCAAGGATGATTCCATTGCACTGGACTGCCAAACATGGTCTAGCTATGAACTTGGCTATACTGTACATAATCTCTGTAGATGGTAACACTCTCAGAACCTGTGTTCCATCCAGTTTTCAAGAGCATTCGTTAATGAGCTGTGAAGGAAATGATCAGGGGGATTCTGCCATGATTTTCTCTTGAGTTGAGAGCTAGGAAGAGTTCTTCAGTGTGCCCATGTTTCGTGCCAGCAAGGGAGGGCATCTATATCTGACATGAATATCCTTGTTTGCCATGGGCATATATCTCCATCCATAACATTTAACTCTAATCAGAAGGATTATTCTAACACAAAAATGCAAATATTAACCAGTTTAGCTGAACTAACAGAGCTCACTTCACTTTTGCAGTTCTTTTTGATACTAAGTACTGCAGTTTAGTCCATTAAGGCTGTTAAGGCTATTACTTTAATGGTGTTGAATTTGAATCATTATGATGGATAAACAATTTCACTGATGGTTATCCCAGTGCTAATCATTTTCCTGAGTTTAGTGCCTGTAAAGCTCTGCAATAGAGTTGAAATGGTCGTGCTTCTTTCTTTGAATAGAATAAATAAGAAAGCCAGGCTAAGCCTATTCTTGCTTACTCAGAAAGAACTTTAATGAGCTTTACTTCCATGTAAGCATGAATATAATTATGATCTTAAAGAATTTAATATTGACTTGATGAGTCTTACAATTTATATAGTAATAAAGCAGTTGATATGGTCAGTACAGAGTTGCTTGTAGTACAACTTTAAGGATAATGCTATACATTTATATACATTTTGATAATGGGTTTAATGGTAACTTCTCATTGTCATAGCTTCAAACCATCCGTTATTCTGTTTGTTTCATTCAGACTATCTTGTAAAATCCCATCTAGTTTACATTATAATGTTCTTGATCCCCTAAGCTTTTGGTAGGCGATATAGTGTGGAAAACAAATTGGGTAATAAATTCCAATTTTAATGCAACCCAATAGATGAGATAAGACCAAATGATTCTGATATGTAGCAGAAGCTACCCATGCATATTGGAAACTTAAAGTGCCTCCCCCATATATCCCGACTTAAATTTTAAGTTTGGTGCTACTAAAATGTATCCTCAAGAAAAACCTGCTTAAGACCAGACTCCATTCCGCTCAGTTCCATAGCCTTTATATTCATCAGAGAAACTGAAGTTTAGATAGGATTTAGCAGGTCATTTATTTATAAATGATGAATGACAAACAAATCTTTACTCACCATGCCATGCAAGCTCAGCAACAAATCCAAAAGGCACAGCAAAATGTACGTTCTCAGCTCGATAAATGTAGCTTTTTTGTGTCAGTACATTGTCATTAAATGATTGGGCCTATAAAAGAGCATATTCTTTACCGTATATTATCAATGGTATTTCATAGAATCATAGAATCATAGAATAGTAGAGTTGGAAGAGACCTCATAGGCCATCCAGTCCAACCCCCTGCCAAGAAGCAGGAAATCGCATTCAAAACACCACCGACAGATGGTCATCCAGCCTCTGTTTAAAAGCCTCCAAAGAAGGAGCCTCCACCACGGCCCCGGGGAGAGAGTTCCACTGTCGAACAGCCCTCACTGTGAGGAAGTTCTTCCTAATGTTCAGGTGGAATATCCTTTCCTGTAGTTTGAAGCCATTGTTCCATGTCCTAGTCTGCAGGGCAGCAGAACACAAGCTTGTTCCCTCATCCCTACGACTTCCCCTCACATATTTGTACATGGCTATCATGTCTCCTCTCAGCCTTCTCTTCTGCAGGCTAAACATGCCCAGTTCTTTAAGCCTCTCCTCATAGGACTTATTCTCCAGACCTTTGATGATTTTAGTTGCCCTCCTCTGGATGCTTTCCAGCTTGTCAACATCTCCCTTCAACTGTGGTGCCCAGAATTGGACACAGTATTCCACGTGTGGCCTGACCAAGGCAGAATAGAGGGGGAGCATAACTTCCCTGGATCTAGACGCTATATCCCTATTGATGCAGGCCAGAATCCCGTTGGCTATTTTAGTAGCCGCATCACATTGCTGGCTCATGTTTAACTTGTTGTCCACAAGGACTCCAAGATCTTTTTCACATGTACTGCTGTCTAGCCAGGTGTCCCCCATTCTGTATCTTTGATTTCCATTTTTTCTGCCGAAGTGAAGTATCTTGCATTTATCCCTGTTGAACTTCATTTTGTTAGTTTTGGCCCATCTCTCTAGTCTGTCTTTTCTCTTTAATGTAGGAATATATGTCATATCTCATACTTTGTTCTCTAGTGATAAACAGTGATCCCTGGCTATAATTATAAATTTTCCAATAAGGTTTGTCTTTGTGGCAACATACTTTCTAAAGGGTGGATACTTTTTCATCCTTTGGGATTTGTGTGATTTTTTTCATACTAGCTGTAAGGATTTCTTGACTGGTAACTTTCCCTAAGCTCCAATAGAAACTTTTTGGAAGTACAGGCAGTCCCCAAGTTACAAAAAAATAGGTTCAGTAGTTTTGTTCTTAAGTTGAATTTGTATGTAAGTCAGAACAAGTACAGTAGAGTCTCACTTAACCAAGCTAAACGGGCCGGCAGAAGCTTGGATAAGCGAATATCTTGGATAATAAGGAGGGATTAAGGAAAAGCCTATTAAATATCAAATTAGGTTATGATTTTACAAATTAAGCACCAAAACTTCATGTTATACAACAAATTTGACAGAAAAAGTTGTTCAATATGCAGTAATGTTATGTTGTAATTACTGTATTTACGAATTTAGCACCAAAATATCACGATATATTGAAAACATTGACTACAAAAATGGCTTGGACAATCCAGAGATTTGGATAAGCGAGGCTTGGATAAGTGAGACTCTACTGTACATTTCTTAAGTAGAACTCCAGCTGTGTGTGTGTGTGTGTGTGTGTGTGTGTGTGTGTGTGTGTGTGCACGCGCACTTTGTATAACATAGGGAAGGGTTAACACCCCGTGATGTTTGTTTTTCTGTCTGTGTCCCTGTTCAGAAGATTTCACCTCGCTTTCTGGTCCAGGGATTATTGGATTTTGAAAAATGTGGCTTTTTGTGGAAGCAAGGATCAGAAATGAATCTTTGGTGGGGACACCTTTTCCCCATGTTAACTGTTTCAGGAATAAATTTCCCTTCCTAGGGGTAGATTTCTCCCAATTTCTGTTGTCTCACCCCCATTCTTACCTATGAGTTGTTTGTAAGTCCGGTAGAGCCTGTATACAATTTCACTGTCAGGTTAAAATACATAGAGACCCTCAATTACTTGTGCCTAAAAGGAATACACAGAAACAGAATCTTGTTTGTGGAAGTTTCAAAAGGTTTCAGAATCTTGGCTCTTATGACTTTTTCTTGGTATATTTGTCATAAAAATGAAAATAAAAATGAACAAACCTATTTTGCCCACATGTAAAAAAGAGAACCAAATAAAATAAACTAAATAAGGTTTTCTTTTCAGTCCACAAATTTCTAGCACTGAAGTGCATACAGCTTCAGTTAAACATTTCAAAATAGAGCTTAGGCATCCAAAGAGAAGAGGCAGCCCAAGTTACCAAGTGTGATGCCCCATGGGCCTCGGAGTTGTGACTCCAGCGCCATCATGGATCATGATGATGAAAACATGGGTTTTTTGCCGTCTCAGCAAGAGACGGAGCCATTCCAGATGCCTGTTGTGGATAATTCTTGCCAAGAACTCATTAAAACAGACCTTGAACAGATTCTTCCCAGCGCTCCCCCCCCCCCTTTGCGAGAAGGGAGTTCTATCAGGCAAGCCGTTTCCAAAGAGAACATACGAGGAGAAGTGAGAGATTAGCAGCCAGACAGGATGAAGATGTGTTTCGCTTCTCTTTCCCTTGGGAAAGGAAGCTCTGGACACCTGCTCTGCAGGAAGATTAAAGTTCTTTAAAAGTTCCCCACACTGGTGAGACCGTTGCAGAGTCAACAGATCAGCTTAAGGATTAACTTCGATTCCAGCCTAGTGTGGACTGCGTTTAAGTCTGCAACCTCCAGTACCTTTGTGCCTTGCCTTGCCGTGTTCCGTGACCCATCTCGTCGTGTTTCCCAGCCTTGCATCTTGTGCCAAGTATCCAGCCTTGTCTCCAGCTCCCTGCCTTGGACTCACGTAAAACTTCAGTAAAACTTTTGGACGTTTTTCCCCACTCTAACTGCTTGGAGGTAGAGTGTGTTTCGGTATTGGGATTACAACTTTGAACTCTAATATAATATACTGGACAAAATATTTCTGGACTATATTTGACCTTTCCTGAAAGGTCTATTGCTGAACTATATTTTCTGCTTGTTTTTATTCTACTATAATATTTCCTTAATAAAGATATTAGATTGTTATTGGCCTCCGTGTGTTGGTTCTTAGTGCTCCGCTGCCAGGGCGTGACAGTAAGGGATTGAAATAACAACACAGAGACTTCTTGAGAAATCCAATGTTCTCTGCCAAAGAAAGGATTAGTTAGCTTTATACAGGGCAAGGACAGCTAGAATCTCAAGAGAAGTTACTAATGGGGTTAACATTTTATTGCCCATCTTTCACTGCCATCTGTCCCCTGTCCTCACATGGCCAAGAGGAAAGGTGACATTTGCCTCCATTGATATCCCTGAGTATTATCTTAGCTGGACAACAGAAAAAACATCTAACACCAAATACAAGTCTCTAACTCTAAATCTCCTTTTCTTTTCTGAATGATTTTTAACATCTTTGCCTAATGGACCCAGTGAGGTGAAGGTGTCATCCTTATATTCCAGATTGCAATTGGCAAGATTTCTCATCAGTGTCTCTGTTGAGATAAAGCTAACTGAAGTTTCAGTCGAAAATCGCAAGGGACACACATTATTCATCTGTACTATATGCCATGTAAATGGTTTAAGCATGCAAATCTTCTCATAGGTAAGAGTGAATATTTTTACCATTTTTCTTTGTGCAATTTCTAAAGACTATTTGTGGGTTTTGGACTTTAAAAAACAAATAAACAAAAGCATCTGTATATGAGAATGGGTCCTGAACTGCAAAGATTTTCATTCTTCAACATTTCCCAACACTTGAGCAACCCATTTTTCAAATATTTTTGAACATTATGCCTATCCCTAATGACACGTACATCTCTCTTTCCATGTCAGTTTTTTAACTCATGATAAACATTACCTAAGCTCAGAACAATAGTATGTTCCCTTATAAATAGTGTTGGAAAACATTACTGGGAGTCATCTTTTCATGAGATTTAGAGCTTTCAGAGAATCAAGATGTTTACTGACGAAAAAGTTGTCCTTCATGTTTAGAGGATGATGGCAATGATGATAGAGTGGTGTGGGGCCAGGTTGCTCCCACCTGTCATACACTTAATGTACAGAGATAAAAAATGATTTAGTAGGGATTGACATGTGCCTGATTAATCTACAGAACTGAAAGACAGCTGTTTGTAATGCTTTGCTTCCTCTTTCTTTGAAGGTAGAATTAAGAACATCATCAAACATTCCCACAAAATGAGAGGGCTTTATTTAAATATATATCAGATTTGTAAGAAAAGCATCACGATATATTGAAAACATTCTTGTGGAAGAAATGAGAGTTGAAGTTTGTAAGTTAGATTTCTTTTAAGGATCCTTAAGGACATCATAGTGGTGAAGAAATATAGAGGTGAAGAAATAATGTCCTCCAGATGTTACTGGACTGGAACTCCCAGCATTGTTACTACAGGTCCAGGAATTTTGGGACAAACAGTATCTGTAGGACTGCATGATTCTCTCCTTTTCTCCTTTATTAGAAAACCAATTACAACTAGTTGTTTTACTTTCATTAAAAATGGCTTTAGTCTGTTTGCTTTAAATCTCAGTTCATATGTGCCTTCAAGTTGCCTGTCAATTTATGAAAACCCATGAATTTCATAGAGTTTTTAGGCCTCATCTACACTGCCATATAACCCAGCTTCTAATTATGTGCTTTGAACTTGATTATATGGCAGTGCAGATGAGCCCTAAGAAATCTTATGAAATCTAGTTCAAAGAAGATAATGTGGATTATGTGCTTTGATAATCTGGATTATATGGCAGTGTAGAAGGGCCTCATATAATCCAGGTCAAAGCAGATAACCTCAGATCCTGGGATATAAGGGTAGTGTAGATGATTACATAGGAAATTTTAGAACCGGTTTGAGATCGAGATGGTAATTACACACAACACAGAGCACTGATTCACATTTATTTTATTTTATTATTTATTTATTTACAGCATTTATAGTCCACCCTTCTCACCCCAAACGGGACTCAGGGTGGATCACAGAACATATTCATGGCAAACATTCAACGCCGTTATACACAGATAGGACAGACAACAGTATAGATAGAGGTCTATAGGCATTTCTCATCTTCGGCATCCTGGAGGTTATGCTCGATTCTGGCCACTGGAGGTGGGCGTGCTGTCTCTACATTCTCCATGTCGAAGAATCCTGTTCCCAGACTTCGTCCTTTTTTGATCGTTGGCATTTTTCTGGTATTTTCTTATGGTGCCATTAAAATACCTCCCCGCTTAAGCAGTACCTATTTATCTACTCACAGCTGGTTTTGATCTGCTAGGTGGGCAGTGAGCTCTAGGTCGGGCACTCATCCCTGACCCGGGCTTTGAATTGCCAACCTTTCGATTGCAGCTGGTGGATAACCTACTATGCTAAGGCCCAGCCCATGAAGGAAGTTCTTTTGTGGGAGTTTGTTGTCTTGCTACCACAGTTTGAACCTATTATGTTTTCATCCCTTGATTCTCTTAAGACACATCTACACTTGCATGATAATGCAGCTTGGAACCAGTTTGTAGGGAACTCGTTTTGTTGTGCAGGTAATTAGATTGACAGGTCTGGAACTGATGTGAGGCCATGAAGATGATTACCTTAATCATGGAACTTGGACTCAAACTGCTTCCCCCCCCCCCAATCATTTCTGGGAGAGATGTGCACCAGTGCTCCAGAGGCTTAGAAGGTGAAAAAAAAAGGAAAGGGTCCTTCCGGACAGGCCAAAAATCCAAGATGAACTGGGATTTTAAATCCCATTTTCTCTTGGGATTGAGGCCACATAGCTGACTTAAACCCTGTGCTTTTGCAGGGTTGATTTCCAGATACTCACCCCTGTTGATCCAGGATTACCAGGGCTGGGCATGGGCACTACCAGTTTTCCCCTCCCAACCCTCCATTTCCCTCTGCACTTGCTAGAAATAGCCCCATTTAAGACCTGCAGGCTTTTTACCTTTCTCTCCCCTCCCTTGGAACAGCCAAAGGAGGGCTTTGAGAGGGGAGGGAGATTTATCATCCAAAGCTGTTCCCGAGAGAAGGAAGAGGGAAAAAGCTGCAGGCCTGTATTGGAAGGAGGCTCTGGTAGGTTGAGAGGGAAACGGGAGCCAGGGAGGGAGTCCAGACAGGGGAGAGGGAAGGAAAACATGTGTTTTCCATGTCTGCAGGGATACACAGGCATGGAAAGGTGTATGTTTCTCTGGAAGAATCAGTTTTAAAGGGCACCTTTTAAACAAGTGTTTTCCAGCCCTTAACCCAATTCCTCTTGATTCATCCCACATTTTGGTTAGACATCGTTTAGACACCCCTTTAACCCAATTTAACCTGGGCCATAATACATGTGTAGAAGAGCCCTAATAGTTAGTAGTGGAAGTAATCTACTACTAAGGGATCGATCAGACCTCTGGTAGGCGGCTATGTCTTTGAGGAATTTTTGACAGCCTCTTGTTCTGAATCCTTCAGCGTGCTTTAGTAAGGGAGGCTATCTACATTGCACTCTGCAGTTTGCAGAGCTGATTTCACCTTGGGATAGTTTGGGATCTGTGCAGTATATTAACGGGTCTGTTCTTGAATGTGCTGTATTTTCTTTAATCCATGCTGCATAACACACTGTCAGTGTGCATTTTGTGTCTGCCATGGTTTTGAGTAAGCTAGGAGCCACATGGAATGGTCAGTGTAGATGAGCCCTTCATTCCACTTCACTCTTACTTCCTCCTTAGATCCTTAAACTTTGGCAGTGAGACAAGTCTGTATTCCATATAAGAGCAGTCTCTTTTAAGGTAACTTTGATCTCAGTCACTTTTTTGTTTGGTGGCTCAAGGAAGCAGTTTCATGTCAGAAATAAGTGTATTTGGCAATCAGGCAATTTCACTCATAAACTCTTGAGTATCCTGTTGCCATCTTTGAAAAAGAAAAGGATTTCAAAGAGAGATCCATGATATCTGTTAGCTGGGACAAAGAAAATCATTAGATCTGCTCATATTCCTATGTCAAGCCTTTATTTTACACATCATTAAGCTGTTAGTAAATATTTTCTCAGCACATGACCTATGAGCCTCCAAGTGAAACTACTACAGATTTTCTCAAAAATATATTTTTTAAGAAAGATGCATTTGTGATGCATGGAAATCCCCTCTCCTTCCCATCCTCATCCCCACTACATTTTAAAGTTGTGATGATAGACTACCTGACATAATTAATATTGGTTAAATGTACTCTTTGGTTTCTTCTTAACATGCTGGTAGTCTCTGTTCTAAAAAAAAGAAATAAAATTAAACTTGACAGCATGTGGAAAATGAAAATAAGATATGCTCTTAAATTATATTTCCCAGAAAACTAGAATAAATTGAACAAAATTACTTGTGAAATAGTGTTATTTATGTATCCACATCACTAAGGTAATAACCTATGGAGGTTTATGACTACAAATGAAATGCTATCAGAAATTTGCAATACACTACTTGATTGCATGTTAATATCGGAGGTATATCCTCATTGCTGGTGAGGGGAAACACTGAAGCTGCATTCTGTGTAATAGCATTTGTGTATGAATCTTGGAGACAAGTGTTTATGTTTATTCCATTTTATTTTAAATCCATCGTATTTCATCTCATAATCCAGCTTTCCAACAAAGTGAAATGAGCAAAATGTGAAGAATTGTTTAGCCTCACAGGAACAATGTGTCTGACAACTGACAGCTTACAATAAAAGAAACAGATTCCTTTGTCTTTATATACACTTGAGAACTTTCAGAAGTACGGAAGCAATTCTGATACCTGCCTTTGAAAAGTGTTGGAATCACAGGATGGGTGGGTATTAGTACTATATTTGTGTTATCAAAACTTAGAAAACAAAATTATGAATGATGAAATGTGACTTCATTGGGACATGCAGCAAGCTACATTACCCTTTTAATTATGCCCTTTAATAACCTCTCATGAATTATTTTGGAATGTTGCCTCACCACACCTTGGACCCCAGGAAATTATTCCCAATTACCATAATCCTTTCACAATATTCTGAGGGGGTGGGGACTCATAGTACTGGGGGACTTGAACATCCATGCTGAGATTACCTGTTGGGAATGACTCAGGATTTCATATCAGCCATGATAACCATGGGTCTGTCCCAATTGGTATCTGGTCCCAAACATGCTGCTGAACAAACTTTAGACCTTGTATTATGTACAGAGAGTGGGAACAATGATCTGGGAATGAAGGAACCCTCTGTGGTTCTGTTGTTATGGACAGTTCTCTATCTGATCAGGTTTAGACTGTCTGGGACTCAGAACCTCTGCAGGGAAGGGATGCCCATTAAGATGATCCACCCCAGGACGCTTATGGATACAGATGGATTCCTGGCGGCTCTTGGGGAATTTCCAGCTACCCGGACAGGTGACCCTGTTGAAACCCAGGTGGATCTTTAGAATGGGGAAAAGGCCAGGGCAGTAGACACGATTACTCTGAAGAGTCCCTTCTCACAAAGTGGAGCTAAACCAACCCCCTGGTTCACTAAGCAGCTGGCAGCAATTAAATGTGTGAGGCAAGGACTAGAGTGACACTGGCAAAGAACTCAGAGTGATTCTGACCGAAAACAAGTAAAAACGCATTTGAAGATCTATGGCAGTGATTCCCAAAGTGGGCGCTACCGCCCCCTGGTGGGCGCAGCAGCGATCCGGGGGGCGGTGATGACACCTATTAGGACATGATTAGTATTAAAGACCTAAGAACTTCAGAATTTTTGGTCCCATTAAGGTATTCATTTTCCTCCTAACAGATTAAAGAGTATGGGCACTTCTTTTTGCACATATGTAACTAGTAAACCTGACTACATAACTCATACCTTTAATCTGATTCATTCTCTACCCCACATATCCACAACATATTTTATTAAATTATCCTGTTTATTCAAATGTAAAGGAATAATATTTTCAGGAGTTCTCCTGAAAATCCACAAAGTTATCTAGGCACTGAAAGGTTTTAATAGGTACATAGCTGAATTAATGTCCCATTTTTGTTTTTATCTACTATTCTTTGTGTTAATGGCTTTTGAGTCCAGTTTATGGCAACCTTACTGTGAACATTAGGGCTGTGCAAAATTTTGTTTGTGCCTCTTTTGTCATATCTATTTTGTAGGATTCATACATACAACTTGATATTAAGAAACATGAGGGATGCCCACACAAAGATTCAAAACACTGACCTATGTCTTTTGGAAGAGTTATGTAAGTTTCATAAATGGCTTTAGCTCTCTGTTGAGGGCATCATGTCTCCCCCAAAAGGGCTGGGTTTGGTTCCCCCAGAGGGCCCTGAATCACAAAATCATAGAATCATAGAATAGTAGAGTTGGAAGAGACCTCATGGGCCATCCAGTCCAACCCCCTGCTAAGAAGCAGGAAATCACATTCAAAGCACTCCCAACATATGAGGAAGATGGTGAGGCAGTAGTAGAAGGAGAAGCCCCACTATTTCCCCAAGGGGGGCAGTAAAGGGGGCTCTGACATATGGCTGGCCCAGAGAGAGACAGGCATAGACCACACTCACATTGAGGCTTTAACTTGGGAAGCAAGCACAATTCTGGGAAATCTAGTTTAGGGTGGGACCTTTTGAATTCTCTGTCACAAGGAGTCCTCCTTCCCTTACTAAATTTTCTACAATTCTGCTATCCAATGCCTCTTCCTCCTCCCTGAGAATTTTGGTGGGGGTAAACCCGTGTTCTTTCTCTAAAGAGTGAACCCAAAGGGTGCTCACCAATGCTTCCTCTTCATCCTGAAAAGAAGTGACGAGTGGAGTGCCATAAGCAGGGTTCTGTCCTGGGTCCGGTTCTGATCAACATCTTAATGACTTAGATGAAGGGTTAGAAGGCATGATCATCAAGTTTGCAGATGACACCAAATTGGGGAGGGATAGCCAACATTCCAGAAGACAGGAGCAGAATTCAAAATGATCTTAACAGATTAGAGAGATGGGCTGAAACTAACAAAATTAAGTTCAACATGGACAAATGCAAGATACTCCACTTAGGCAGAAAAAAATGAAATGCAAAGATACAGAATGGGGGACGATTGGCTCGACAGCAGTATGTGTGAAAAAGATCTTGGAGTCCTCATGGACAACAAGTTAAACCTGAGCCAACAATGCAAAAAAACCAATATGATTTTGGCTTGCATAAATATGAGCATATTGTTTAGATCCAGGGAAGTCATACTACCCCTCTATTCTGCCTTGGTCAGACTACACCTGGAATACTATGTCCAATTCTGGGCACCACAATTTAAGGGAGATGTTGACTAGATGGAATGTGACCAGAGGAGGGCAACTAAAATGATCAAAGGTCTGGAGAACAAGCCCTATGAGGAGTGGCTTAAAGAGCTGAATATGTTTCGCCTGCAAAAGAGAAGGCTAAGAGGAGACATAATGACCATGTATAAATATAAATAAAACCCTGTGGTTTTATTCTTATCCTTTATTCTTATCCTTTTCTCACCCCGAGTTTTAACTGAGTATTCGTGCGGCCCGCCCTGTTATATTGATTTTTGGATTTTGTGTTGTACTGTATATGATCCTTTATTGTATTGTTGTAATTGTATTATGATATGTTGTTTTTATATTTTGTTATATTGTATTTTTCCCGGGCATGGCCCCATGTAAGCCGCCCCGAGTCCCCATTGGGGAGATGGTGGCGGGGTATAAATAAAGTTTTATTATTATTATTATTATTATTATTATTATTATTATTATTATTATCTGTGAGTGAAAGTCGAACACTTCCCAAGTGTCTAGGACTGTGTGATGTATTTTCGGATGATGCATGCAGATCCCAGTAGGGTGGCCTTTTGCAGTTGACAGATCATAATTTTATTAATGTCTATTGTTTCCAAATGCTGGCTGAGATCTTTTGGCACAGCACCCAGTGTGCCCATCACCACTGGGACCACCTGCACTGGATTCTGCCAGAGTCTTTGAAGTTCAATCTTGAGGTCCTGATAGCGGCTGAGTTTTTCCTGTTGTTTTTCGTCAATGCGACTGTCACCTGGGATGGCGACATCAATGATCCAAACCTTGTTCTTTTCCACAACTGTGATGTCTGGTGTGTTGTGTTCCAGAACTTTCTCAGTCTGGATCCAGAAGTCCCACAGTATCTTTGCGTGCTCATTTTCCAATACTTTTGCAGGTTTGTGATCCCACCAGTTCTTTGCTGCTGGCAGGTGGTACTTGAGGCATAAGTTCCAATGAATCATTTGGGCCACATAGTTGTGCCTCTGTTTGTAGTCTGTCTGTGCGATTTTCTTACAGCAGCTGAGAATATGATCAATGGTTTCGTCGGTTTCCTTGCACAGTCTGCATTTTGGGTCATCAGCTGATTTTTTGATCTTGGCCTTAATTGCATTTGTTCTGTCTCCTTCTTCAGGGTCCCAATCGTGAGCCATAGCCAGGTCTTCTCCTTATCAGCTTTTCCTTCAATTTTGTCAAGGAACTTTCCATGCAATGTTTTGTTGTGCCAGCTGTCAGCTCTAGTTTGTAGTGTGCTTTTCTTGTACTGATTTTTTGTCTGCTGTGCTTTGAGGAGTTTCTGATTTTTTACTTCAATCAAAGCAGGTTCTTCACTTTGCTTTACATATTTTGCCAGGGCATGTTCTTCTTTGACTGCTTGTTTTACTTGTAAGAGTCCTCTGCCCCTTGATCTTCTAGGCAGATATAGCCAGTCAACATCCCTGCGAGGGTGCAGTGAATGAATGGTCATGAGTTTTCTTGTTTTTCTGTCCAAATTGTCCAGTTCCGCCTGTGTCCAATTTATAATGCCAGCAGTATATCTTATGACATGTATGACCCAGGTGTTTATGGCCTTGATGGTGTTGCCTCCATTGAGCTTGCTTTTGAGAATTTTTCTGACCCTTTGTGTGTATTCTTTACTGACCACAGTCTTCACATGTTCATACTTGATGTTGTCCAGCTGTAATATGCCCAGATATTTATAGGCCTCTGGCTGGTGACACTTTATTGTTTGGCCATTAGGCATATTTATGCCCTCACTTTCAATGATTTTTCCATTCTTCAGTGCCACTGTTGAACATTTGTCCAAACCAAACTCCATGCTGATATCAGTACTAAAAATTCGGACAGTGTTGGTGTGACACCTCAGGCAGTGTGAGCACTGGGAATCAGACACGAAGGCCAATAAACAATCTAATATCTTTATTAAGGAAATAAAGGAGGCAATAAAAAATAAGCAGAGTATATAGTCTAGCAGTAGACCTTTCAGGAAAGGTCAAATATAGTCCAGTAATATGAAAGTAGATGTCCAGTATTAGAGTTCAAAGTTTTAAATCCAATAACCGAAACACACTCAAACCTTTAGGCTGTTTGAGTGGGGAATTAAGGCAAGATCTGTCCAGAGTTCCAGGGCTCAATCCGAGGCTAGGATGCAAGGCAAGGCAAAGTTAGTCGTGGTAAAGCTGAATCGCTGTCCAGGCTTGACAGGAAGACAAGAGGCAGCCGGTCTAATCGAGAGTAGCGTGCTGCAGAACTAGAATCGATGTGAATCCCTCAACTGACACGTTGAACACCGCAAGATCTATTTGGTGCCCAGAACTTTTATGGGACTTTGCTCTCCTCCTCAGCCAGGTGTCCGAGCTCTTTCCGAAGGGAAAATGACCAAAGACAACAACTTTGCCAGATGCAGTCCTCCCTGAAAACTCTCAAGGGAACCAGTCTAATTAACGCTGGCTTTTTCTGCTAAACAAGCGCTCCTTCTCAAAATCTGTTTTTCCGCGCGCGAAGCCTCCCAAGATAATCGGCGGTCAAAACTAACATTCTCTGGAGAACTGGGCTGAGAGCCAAGGCCCTTTCTTGTGAACTGTGGGCTAGAACTGTCCACAGTGGGCACCTGGAAAGGGACGGAATCAAGCGGAAATGGCGGAAACCCCATCTCTTCTTCGGTCTGCTCCGTAATAGCGACGGGGTCATGACTCGGGGGTCTCTGAGACACTACAGTTGGTCAGAGACTGGATTTCAGTTTCCATTTTCCCATACAGCTTCAGGTCATCCATGTACATCAGATGTGAAATTTTGTGAGATTTCTTAGATGTTTGATAGCCGAGATTTATTTTTTGTAAGATTGTTGACAGAGGGATCATGGCAATAATGAAAAGCAGAGGGGACAATGAATCTCCCTGGAAAATTCCTCTTCTGATGTTGACAAGTCCATAGCTTTCATTTCCAACAAACAGTTCAGTTTTACAGTGCACCATCATGTTTTCAATAAAGGTGCCAACTTTTTTAAAAATCCCGATGGCGTCCAGGCACTTGATGATCCAGCTGTGTGGGAGTGAATCAAAGGCCTTTTTGTAGTCAATCCACGTCATGTGAAGATTAGCTTTTCGGCTTTTACAGTCCTCCAGAATCTTTTTGTCAATTATTATTATTATTATTATTATTATTATTATTATTATTATTATTATTATTATTTATTTTAAAGGCTGGATGGACATCTGTTTGGGATGCTTTGACTGTGATTTTCCTTCCTGGCAGAAGGGGGTAGACTGCATGGTTCCTGTGGTCTTCTAGTGAAATAGTATGGTTAAGTTTATTTTGGTTAAAATCCCCTAAAATCAGTGGATATGCAAATCTTTCTGAAACTTTGGGGGGGGGGGTGATGCCCTGGTTATGTTGTATCATTGAAAACAGAAATTCTAGGAGACAGTTCTTGTATTTTTTTAAAAAAATGTTGTTCATAAAACTCTAAAAAAAAAAACCCAAAAGCAGTGGATGTGTGAAATGTTCTGAAATTTTGGGGAGGGGGGTTGTAACAGTTGTAAATGTGTTCTACCATTGTAGCAAGTTTTAAAAATAAGGGAAAAAAGAGCAATTATATAACAAAAAGTAACAAACATTTTGTCATATTGTTATAATTACGATATGGATTCCTTATGATATTTTAGAAACACTTTAGAAATGACACCCCCCCCCCCAGTTTAGTAATGAGTATTGAAACAATTCTTACATTGATTGCACAGGCCTAGTGATCATAGTGTTTGTTGGGGAAGGGCCAGATTTGCCTCTTTCTGAGGCTGGTTAAGTAGGACTTATGACTTGACAAGAATTGTTCAAGGAAGGCTGGCATAGATTCCTCTGGGACTGAGAGAGCGTGACTTGCTCAAAGTCACCCAGAAGGTCTCCATGTTTGAGGTTGATTTGAACCTTGGCCTCCAGAACCTAGTCTAGTGTTCAAATACTACTAGTAGACAAAAGCATTTTAAAAATGGTGTATGATGACTGGGAAACATAACTTAGGAATTCATGAATTCTGGTTGGTGATTGTTTTATGTATATGTGTTGTAGTTGGGCCAAGGGGCAGTTCTGGTACTACTTGTAAAACTGCTAGTATGAGGAAAAGGGATAATGGCAAGCAGGTGTTTGATGAGGAACAGCAAGTAAAGCGGGTTCAGGAAATACTTATGGCTCCTTTGGAGGATGAAACATTTGAAGGATTCTCTAGTGAAGACGAGTCAATGCTGGAGGATGATGGGTTAACAGAACATTGAGGAACTAAGAGGTCAACTCGGGAGCAAGAGTCAGATGAGGAAAGGGAAAGGAAGAAGATCCGGGATATACTTACTGCTCCCACGGAAGATGAAACATTTGAGGGGTTTTCTGGGGATGATGGGTCTGGGAGTGGGATGGAAGATGCTGCAGATTGGACTCAGGTAAATGTGTGTGCAGAACCAGTTTCTGAGGGTGCATAAGGAGGCTGGCAAACTGCTGGTACACCAGGGACATGGGGAGATCTAAGTTTTGAACAAAGATGGAGTGATTGGAGGGCTGATGAGCAAGGTTCACATATGAGATCAAGATCAGCTGTGGATAATGATGACAGGTTGGAGGCCTCATCATCATCGGACTCTGAGGTATAAGTTAAAAGTGGAGTTGGAAGTGAAGGTCCCTTGCAGAAGGCAAGGTGTCATTTTGGGACATTGCTTTGTCGCTGCCTATTTTCCTTGGGTCCTGGCTGTACAGCTTCGTGTTCCTGAATCCAGTCTGGCTCCTGAGTTCCGTGTTGGCTCCTGATGACGATAACGCTCATTCCTGGCTTCCCTTTGGCTCCTGAGTTCGGTTTTGGCTGCTGACGACGACCACGCTCGTTCCTGGTTTGGCATTCGCTGGCTTCCTTTTGGGTTTCTGGATTCAGCTTGGCTCCTGACGACGGCGTTGCTCACTCCTGTCTTGGTGTTTGTTGGCTTCCTGCTGGTTCCTGAATTTAGCTTGGCTCCTGACGACGGCATCGTTACTCCTGGTTTGCTCCCGTTGGTTCCTGAATTCGGCTTGGCTTTTGACGACGGCATTGTTACTCCCAGTTGGCTTTCTTTTGGGTTTCTGGGTTCAGCTTGACTTTTTGACAACGGCATCGCTTGCGCTCACTACTGGTGAGTGTTTTGACTCTTCCTTGGCCCTTTGTGCATTAGCGGGGCGTGACTCTAGTTCCAGTGAACATTTGGTTGAGGTTAAGACAGATTATCAGGCCAGATAATCTGGATTATTTTCTGTTTTGGCTTTTTGCCTTTATTTTGCAACAAGGACATTTACTTTTGTTGGGAACACTGAATTTAAGTGTTTCTAAGTTCAAAATATCATTTAATATACATTTGTTAACTCTACTTATTGTGTGTAGCCCTTTAAGAGGAGGCTGAGTCCTGACAATGTTTTGTGATTACTGAGTACTATGTACAAATAAAATGGCTTGTTTGCTTCTAAAGAAGTATTGTAGTAAATAACTTTGTTCTTCATTTGTTAAGAATAAAATAAAATTAACACTGCCAACTTTTAAAGTCCTAATTAATTCAAATCATTGCAACTGGAACACTAGTGAGGTGAAATAAATGATCAACTTAATAGAATTACCTAATGGCCACTAGCATTTTTAATTGTGCTTTGTGGGTCCAATTACATCCTAATTAATCAAGAAAATTTGAAGACTCAAACGAATGAGGGGAGGGCTTTACAAGAATCAATTTGGCAATGCATAAGCAGCCAGATCTCTGTTTATACAGGAGAAGTGGGGCAAAATTACAACCCAATTACTTTTGCAGGAGCTTCAGCACTATTGGAGGAACAGTTGCACTGAGGAAGTTTTTCAGCTGTCGGAACTGGTTAACTTACACTACACATATTCTGCAACCTATTACAACATACTTCATTTGTCAAAGACCCTTCAAGTCATAGAGTGCTCTTTGAGATCATGCTAGCTTTTAAATTAATTTTGCAGTTATTTTGCCTTTTCTAAGTAATTGGTATTCTGAAGTAAGGAAAAAAGTAGAAAAATGAGAGGATTATTAGTAAAGAACAACAGCCTATACAATCCACCGAACGAATCCTTGTGTGAAACTATCCATTGATGGGCAATTGAAAGCAATTCTCTATATTCTGCTTTGCAGACTTTGGAACTCATCACCTCAACTGCCCCGAGTCCCTCTGGGGAGAGAGGGCAGTCTAAAAATAAAGTATCATTGTGGGTCTTTTTGCCCGTCCTAGGATGCTGCCAAGAAGCAGCCAGGATGGAGCCCATCACATGATGCAGGGCTGCTTCTGACGAGGCTCCATCCTGGCTCAGTGCATGCAGCATCTTGGCATCTAAGAGGCAGCCCTGATAATATGGGTTCTCATAGACTAAGCCAAGGACAGCCAGGAAACCATGTGGGATGGTCAGGAGTGATGTGGGGTACTGCTGGACAGTTTCCCCTGTTGCTCCACAGATTCACCCCACTGCCAGACAGATAACCCTAATGTTTCCCGGCATAATGATCTCTGCTTTGATAATCTGGATAATAAGACAGTGTAGAAAGGGCCGAAGTCAAGAATGATTTGAAAAGAAAAGCAGCAATTCTATCCACTTGCCTTCTGTTTATTTTTCAAAGAGGACAGTCCAAAGAGGGAGGGCAAATAAAAGAGAAACACTAATGGAAAAGAGGCGAGCCTGCTATTGGAGAAACATGTATGACAGGTAATGTCTCAAAAGAATCTGTAGCGGGTCCTGCTATAAGTGACATGAGACAAGACAAGAGTCTGAGGATGACGACAATCCTGTAGGTGGCCCTATGGAATGGCAGTCTCAGAAGATATACTGCCAGGACTCACCTGAAGCTGATCCAATAGAGGCACCAGTAGAGCTGCTGGAACAATCATAGGAAGAAGCACAGCCCCAAGCCCACAGACTTGGCAAGTAGAAAAGACAGCAGAAAAAGGATGTTCTATGAGACTACTTGTCAAACAGTAGGTAAAGTGCTCTTCAAGTAGCCAATGTAAGAGAATGCTCTAACTCCTGTTTCATATTGAAACAATTATCTGATGATCAGCTTTGGCTTAGATTTGTTCTCTAGATTCCTGATACCTTTAAACACACATATGCACAAACCTCACATAACAAGCAAAAGAGTTACTGCACCACAGGAGTTACACTGCAGAATTTTCTTGACACAAATGCACAAGCAATTCCCCATGAGGAATAGCCATGACATGCTGGTAAAATTAAGTAGCTAACAACCATGCAGTTGTTCAGGCATCTGAATCAAAAGAAAAAAAGAAATGTTTCCTATTACTTCACTACTTTGCAGGATCAGAAGCTTGACAGTATAAAGTTGAAACTGACTTTCTAAGCATTCCAATTACTGTTCAACTGGACGGCCTACGGAATGAGTAGACTTTTCATTTTTCTTATTTGTCATCTGTTTTTGGAAAAAAAATAATAGAAATATGGCATTCTAGATAATGAGGCCACATAGCAGTTGAAGTATCCTGCCTTTGTAACACTGTTTGTGTAAAATCAGCATTTTCTATTGAGTATAAGTATAGAAAGATGGGCCTCCTTTTCTCCATTACATTTTTCTACCGAGTCTTCAACAATAGAGGTTCTTATTTTTTCTCATTCACAACCGTTATCCACCTGAAAAAAAAATGTAATCTAATTAATGTAGATTAATACTATATACTTTTGTATAGTATAAAAATCAAACATTAACTATAATAAATCAGCATTCACTAAGCTGGCTAAACAAGCTGATTTTCCTTTTTGTGGAGTACAGCTGAAGCATTTTCTGTAGAGTTCACTGCAATCAGAGTCAGACATGACTAAACTTAATGTCAGGGGAAAACCTTTAGCTTTTACCCACTGTAAACACTGAACATTGTTGCTAACAGATTTGTGTAAATGAATGGCATTCAGAAACCTTTTGCTGTTGCCAAATGTTTCATGAGCCCAACATTGAGCTTAATAACCCTATTTTGGGTTGGGACCCACAGTTTAAGAAGTAGTTTTTAGCAGTGTTGTAGTGAAGCCAAAACTCACAAGGTCAAAGCATCAGAACAGTTTCATTTGCAGGGATGATTATCTCATCTGTCATGCCTTCCTGTGAGCTTAGCCTCAATCCTTGTAATAGCTTGGGAGTGGGGGAAACATATTTGTTGTGATTATATAATGCAACTCTTCTCCCGTGCAGTCATCCAAGGTATTTTGGTGTGGGGAGATAGTGAATAACAAGGGAAATTTTCTGTATTTTGATACTTTTCCAATTGTACATCTGTGGGTCTGTTGTGGCAGGGGTTTGCATATCAGCATTTACCAAAACTGGTTTTAGCAGATATTTCTGAGCCTTTAGCTTTCCAATAGGAGTTCCCTTGTATGCTGCACAATGTTGGCACTGTTTTGTTTTGTGCATGGCAGGGGGTTGGACTTGATGGCCCTTGTGGTCTCTTCTAACACTATTATTCTATGATTCCACTTTAACTGACATAGCAATATCTCATGGAGACTTAGAGTTTTAAATTTGGCAAGTCTTCTAATGCTGAGACTTCTCAATACTCTTTCCTAAACTATAAGTCCCAGGAGTCCATAGGACAGAACTACAGCAATTAAAATGAAAACATGGTGTTATAATTGAAAAAATTAAAAAGGCCCCTTTCTGGAAATTCCATAGGATGTTGCTGTTTTAAGTAATCCTACTTCTATATCAAACCCAGGTGATATCATAACCAGGACAGGAAATGATGGGAAAGTTGGGATATAACTTTCCCATTACTGGATTAAAATTAAGATGGACACACCATTGATGTCATTGCAATGTTAGCAAACATAATGAAATAATACACTAAAAGGGTAGCATTATTTTTGTTCTTTATTTTGACAGCTGAAGAGCACTCAAAGTCATACAAATATCTACTGTAATAGCCTAAAATAACTTCAGACTATTTCAAGAACTTAGAGAAAGGTCACTTGACAGGGAATGAAACAGATTGTGGACATTTCAAACATGTAACTTTTTAGTTGTCAAGCATTTGTTAATGTTATTGATGCTGAAAAATCTGACCAAAAAAGGGACGGCTTTTCAATAGCCACTTGAACTTGATATGAAGATTCAAGGAATAAATGAAATATTTTATTGTTATTTTAAAATATATATATTTCTTGAAAACCACATCTTTTAAAAAAAAAAACCAGTGGCAAGAGGTTATGCCTCTGTAGGTCTTTTTTGCACAACTATTCAACCATAGCAAGATCACCCAGTTCAAGGTAGGCTCTAAAATTGTTGTCTTAAACCTGAGGCTGCCCTTTAACAGGTAGGGGTGTAGGGTTCTCTTGGGGTTTCAAGTCTGAGCCCTGGCTTATGACTCTGATCCCACAATCATGACTGTAATAAATAGGGAGGAAATTAATTACAGATCCAATTAAATCATCCCAAATTACTAACAACTATAACCATAGATTTTTACATTATTTAGGTGTCTTATTGTTTCTAGTCTTTCCAAAAATCATCATTTGGCTTGCCCTTCAGAACTCATGTTAGTTTGACAGTTTTGACTAGCAAAGCAATCCTTTCTTTCATTGTTGGTGCTTTAGTCTGTTTCCAAGATTGAGCAAACAATATCCTTGATTCTTTAGTCATGTATCAATTAAGTGTTCCATATTTAGTACTGAATTCTTTAACTATAATGTTCAACCATGCTGACATTACAAAATATACCTTCAAACATTTTTGATTGATATATAAATCTTACATTTATGTAACCTTTTTGTCTTCTTACAAGTCAACCACACACAAAAAAGAGTCCTTATTTGACACTCACAACATTGATTTGAAACATTATGAGATATTTTTACAGGTTTTGGGGTGAAATAGCACCTGTAAATAATATTTAGAAAATTTATTTTAGATTGCAACACAAATTAAAAGTTATATTGCGTATTCTCCATAGACTGCACCCATTTCTAACCTATCTTATGAGGTTGATCTTCTGTTTTTAGTTTCATTTCAGATATTAATCACTGCAAAATTTGTGGGGGGGGGGGGGTTCCCCAAGGATAAATTATTAAAAGGATTGTTTTGTATTGGCTAAACCAAGCCTGGCTGAATAATATTTCCACAGTGGCTTAAAATGGGAAAAAAGCAAAAGACTAGAATGAGCCTATCAAGAAAAGCATAAGTTAATATTCTACTCAGATTTATGGCTGCTTTGCTGATTAGCCTTTATAAGATCATCCATAAAACTGTGCACAACCAAATCATTAAGTAAAATCACTGTTACTACAGGAGAGTTGATCATGAACTAATGTGGCATGTTCATCTTCTGGCATTACATTTGCAGATGAGTCTCATTCAAATTTTAGACAGTTTGAGAGTCTTTTAACTAGTGTCCCTCCCCATTTTGTTCAGTTTAGACAGCAATAGCCAGCAAAATAGCAAGTGCATAGGGTGCCTTGAGGTCTCCCGCGCACTTTCCCTCCTTCCACATCAGACAGAGGGAACAGGACAAGGCATGTTCCCATTAGATGTGGGAAAGGGTAGTAACATCAGAAGGGGAAAAGGCACCAAAAATTCAGGGAGCTCAAATGGAGCTACCCAAAACCTACTTACCTTTCCAAGTCTTGCAATGCTTCTTCATGACTTCAGGGTTGAATGGCAGCGGAGCCAAGCCCAGTATCATCTGATGACACTCAGCAGTACCTGTCTTTGAAGAGGAGCCATATAGTGCATATACACTATAGAACTAGTGCAGTTTGACACCACTTTTAACTGCCATGCCTCAATACTGTGGGCTCATGGAAGTTGTAGTTCCGATGAGGCACCAGCACTCTTTGAAAGAGGAGGCAAATGTCCTTGTAAAACCAGAAAATCCAATATTCTATAGCATTGTAGTTAAAGTGGTGTTGGGGGGCATTAACTTCACAATAGAGCATCACCCAGGAAACCACAACTTTGTCTTCAGAAATCTGAATGCAGTCCTTGGAATTTGCAAGGCTAATATTGGAAAACACCTGAATTTGAGACACTGAAATGGCACTGCCTCACAGGGTGAACAATATCAGGCAAAATGGCAAAAGATCTCACTCAGTATAAAGGAGGTCTTTATATTGAGTGAGTTTCCTCTCAGATATGAGAAAGTCTGCCAGTTTTCATTTCTACAATTCATGTTTTTAAAACTGAGTTATTTCCACCTCAAAAATGTATTCTGTATTTTTCAAAAAATAAACTCTCTTCCACCTCCACATATTTGCACTTGCCAAATTCATAGAATCATAGAATCATAGAATAGTAGAGTTGGAAGAGACCACATGGGCCATCTAGTCCAACCCCCTGCTAAGAAGCAAGAAATCGCATTCAAAGCACCCCCGACAGATGGCCATCCAGCCTCTGCTTAAAAGCCTCCAAGGAAGGAGCCTCCACCACGGCCCCGGGGAGAGAGTTCCACTGTCGAACAGCTCTCACAGTGAGGAAGTTCTTCCTGATGTTCAGGTGGAATCTCCTTTCCTGTAGTTTGAAGCCATTGTTCCGTGTCCTAGTCTGCAGGGCAGCAGAAAACAAGCTTGCTCCCTCTTCCCTATGACTTCCCTTCACATATTTGTACATGGCTATCATGTCTCCTCTCAGCCTTCTCTTCTGCAGGCTAAACATGCCCAGCTCTTTAAGCCGCTCCTCATAGGGCTTGTTCTCCAGACCCTTAATCATTTTAGTCGCCCTCCTCTGGACGCTTTCCAGCTTGTCAACATCTCCCTTCAACTGTGGTGCCCAGAATTGGACACAGTATTCCAGGTGTGGTCTGACCAAGGCAGAATAGAGGGGGAGCATAACTTCCCTGGATCTAGACGCTATTCCCCTATTGATGCAGGCCAGAATCCCATTGGCTTTTTTAGCAGCTGCATCACATTGTTGGCTCATGTTTAACTTGTTGTCCACGAGGACTCCAAGGTCTTTTTCGCACACACTGCTGTCAAGCCAGGCGTCCCCCATTCTGTATCTTTGATTTCCATTTTTTTCTGCCAAAGTGAAGTATCTTGCATTTGTCCCTGTTGAACTTCATTTTGTTAGTTTTGGCCCATCTCTCTAGTCTGTCAAGATCGTTTTGAATTCTGCTCCTGTCTTCTGGAGTGTTAGCTATCCCTCCCAGTTTTGTGTCATCTGCAAACTTGATGATCGTGCCTTCTAACCCTTCGTCTAAGTCGTTAATAAAGATGTTGAACAGAACCGGGCCCAGGACGGAGCCCTGCGGCACTCCACTTGTCACTTCTTTCCATGATGAAGACGACGCATTGGTGAGCACCCTTTGGGTTCGTTCGCTTAGCCAATTACAGATCCACCTAACCGTAGTTTTGTCTAGCCCACATTTTACTAGTTTGTTTGCCAGAAGGTCGTGGGGGACTTTGTCGAAGGCCTTACTGAAATCCAGGTACGCTACATCCACAGCATTCCCTGTATCGACCCAACTCGTAACTCTATCGAAAAAAGAGATCAGATTAGTCTGGCATGACTTGTTTTTGGTAAATCCGTGTTGACTATTAAATTCCATAGATAGAAACAGATTTCTCCCCTTTCTATGGGATAATAAATCTGCTTCAGGTTTTAGTCCAAACCATATGAAAATATCTAAGATGTTGAACCTGTTTTGGAGATAGAGTTCAGCATCTTTGACAGTTCATTTAAAGTTTAGGCTAAAATGCAGAGTGGCTTCACCCCTAATGGACATGAAAGTCACCAACCTCTACTGTTTATAACATCTTTTCATACTGCTCCAGTAATATGGATATATTGGGAAGCTTACATAGAATTTTTTTTTTAATTTCTACCAGGGGTTAGAAGGTGGTGGTGTATACCATCTCATTGTTGAACTCAGGAACCCCTTAGGCAAGTCAGCTTACACTACGTTTTAATGATTTTTCCTATCACAAGGGTTAGGGTATCTGGAATATTCTTCTCTCCCCATGGGACACAGAGGTGCAAGTTTCTTCTTGACAAGTAGGAACACATGCTCAGATATAGGAAGCCTCTGGTACTGTACTTCCTTTTTTCTCCCAAACCCTCCCCATCCTGGTTTCAGTTTAATGTCTTTGAAGAATGTGGAACACCAGAAATTAAACTGGCTCATATCCAAGTACTCCAGCATAACTGATTCATGGAATAATTGAACATCTGGAGCATTAGCTTTGAATTGCAGGGCTCATTGATAGCTGGTCATCTGCTGCCCTTTCAGTTCTATTCATCATGCTTTTCTTAGTTATATTCTTTGGTGAAGGATTCCAAATCAAAGACTGGTGAAAACTAATTTGACGGTTCTTGTTATGGCACTTTATTTGCCTTTGCAAGCACATAAGAAAGTGCTTTGCGTGCTCGGGAAAAGGCTGTTATCAAATTATGTTTCCGTCTTTTCAATCTGCTAATGATCTCTTCTCAGTAACAAACATGCCTATCATTCAAACATTAGTGGCAGTGTGAATGCTTACTCTTTGCATTCCTAATTTTAAAGAGAAAGCTATTGTACATAGAAAAGTATGTCTATATATATGTGTGTGTATAATTAATATGTGCTTTAGCTAGGAAAGTAATTATCAGGGAGTATTTACTCTCCTGAAATTAATGCCAAGGGCAATAGTACAAGGATGGGACACAGGTCATTTTACAGCCTTGAGATACTTGCATCACCTGATGATAGACCACTAAAATGCTCATTGTTGCCATCACCACAATACCAAAATGCATAGGCAGCGCAGGGGGAAAACACCTCTCAATTCATTTTTTTCCACTTTAAGGACTTTTCTTACTTAGCCAAAAAATTCACTTGAAAATGGGAGAAAACATTCCCCAAAGAAGCCTAAAGTGCTATCATCAAATCTCTGCTTCAATAAATGGAAGGACAGGAGTGAGACCATGCTTGCTTTATGGATAATTAGATTGGAACTGGTGTGAGGCTAGGGTGGTGAATATATTATTCACAGAAGGTGACCTTCAACTGGTTCCAGAATCCACAGTGTCTATGGTTTGATAGCCATGGGAGAATCCGTATTTTCCCCAATGTATGGGTGAGATATGCACCAGCATTCTGGGGCATACAAGATGGAAAGATGAAGGGAAAGTGACAGTTGTGGAGGCAATAAATTACCTGTCCCAGGAGGGCAATGGGCTTATCCATGCCCTTGGTGAGTGCCCCTCCTGCCACCTTCTAAGTCCTACAATATACATCAGCAATGGTGGGTGTCTACAATATGCTTCATAAGAGACTTGCTAAACGTGCCATACTCTGTTCCTAACACGGTCTTAATACTAGAAACGGGTGACAGTCCACTAAGCACAAGGGCCTGGATTCTGAAAATGAATTTCTGACTGAAAATAATTGTATTTAAATCGGGAATAGGCCTATCACATTTCATCCCATTTGAAACCACTCAACCCCTTTGGGCAAGGAGGGCCGACCGGAAAGTGACCTCAATTGGTCTATCAGTGTCCCTTTTGCTGCACCTTGGTTTCAAAACAGCACAGAAACTACTAAAGCAACAGATGAGCAAAATTGGCCTGGGAGAGCTCAGAGCTTGCTCAAATTCATCATGTTCCCCTAGGACCTTGAATTTACCATACACCGAGCCATTTAAGTCATGTAATTATTTTAACAGTCACACAGTATCTAATTACCAAAGACTCTTCACAAAAGTGAGACTAAATGTACTTCCATCAGAGCTGTTAAATGGCAGACTATCTGGTATTCCCTACTCCCAAAGTTTATGCCCATGCGGTGGAAATGAAATAGAATCATTAGAACACATCTTGTTGCAGTGCTGCTATTACTCAGCCCAATGAGGTCAACTCATTCAGAGGTGGCCAGGCTCCTTTTTTTGCCACCGCTCCAGCAGGGCCACGCCAGGAAACATGGAGGACTTGGAAGATGAACTCGGAAGTCCCACTCCCCTTTTCTGAGTCCTCCACATTTCCCGGCATGGCCGGCTGGAGTGGCAGCAGGAAAAGAAGCCTGGCCGTCTTTTCCAGGCTCCTCTGTTGCCACCCGCCCTCACTCTCTTACTCTCTCACTCTCTCACCCACCCACCCTCACTCGCTCACTCACTTACTAGGCAGAGTGGTGTCTTCTTCCCTGGCTGCAGGAGCAGAGGCAGCCAGAGCAACATGGCAGGCATGAAGCAAGGGGCCCGCCAGCGCTGGTAGGAAAGGTTTCACTCTCCCCAGAGCTTGCAAGGGGGAGAAAGGCCATGTAAATATTAAAATAATGTTTAGATATTAAAATAAAAATAGTGCCGCTACTTCACGGATTTTCATTTATTGCGGGTGGTTCTGGAATGTAACCCCTGTGATAAGTGAGGGAACACTGTACAGCTATTCCAAAAATTGGAAAAAAATCCAAAATCCCCCCTACCAAATAAATGCAAACAAATTTCATGTCCCAAACATTTTGGATAAAGGATGCTCAAGTTGTACTTCATTTTGCACTTTTATTTTCTATTGATGAGAAAGAAACTTAGAACTTATTCAGATGTGATAAGAGGGTAGCTACTCAGTGATGTAGAAATGATGGTGCTGTTTAAAACAGTACTATTAGAAATTAACTTGGCTATTGGCACAGATCTATATCTTTAGAATTTGTTGAAATGTGCTCATCCTTGGATGATATACAACTGTTAGCTTCATATAATTAGTAATTTCCTTAGACAGCATTCCAATCCTTAGCACCCTTGTTTGGAAATCACAGAGAATTGAATGCAATTAAACACAATTACTTTAAGCTTGCATCACTCTAATCCAATTACTTAACATATTTAGTCACTAGAAGCCAAATTCAGGGAGGGGATGAATGCTTGCAACTTTGACTGAATATCTTTAACTCCTATTTGTCTCAACAATTCAAAAGATGTCTTCAGTGGCATACAAAAGCTTCCCTTCTTAATCTCGGTCCCCTTGGAGTCAAAAGGACTTGGTCTTCTGATTTTTTTTGTAACCTATTCTCATTAAAGGTTAGCTGCTATCAGTGAATGCAGTATATTTGTTTATAATAGGTGTACATTACATCAACAAATGAAGATTTGGAGCAATTTAAAATAAATTTGTAATTTCAGACTCCTATATATATTGGCAGATTAACTCAAAAAATGGGTCTGTCCTAAAAATCAAAAAACGTCCTCCCTTCTTCATTGTGTATTGGAGTATAGTGAAACTTTGCTTCAATTTTGATGACAGGATTGGACCCTTCACTTTAATTAAGAACTACAACTAGGCTAGAGAGTAAAGGGTAGGTTCTGTCCTCCAAGAGAGGAAAAGTCCTGAGGATCAAGAAGACAAAACTGATCAGTCACTAGGGCTGCTGTCAACATCTGCACCTGAATTGCTTCATGCTGGATCATGATAAAGTAAGCTTTGTGTATCTGGACAATGAGGGGAAATCCCAAAATTTTGCAAACAATTGCAAAATTGTTTTATTTCTTCCAGCAGAAAGAAATATCTTTATTTATTTATTTATTTCTATCCCACTTTTCTCCTGGCTTGGGACTCAAAGCAGCAAATAACATATAAAAAGCGAAAACATAACATACAATAAAAGTAGACGGCACCATGATAAACATAGTCATATCTAATAAAAAATTACAAAAACCAGTATCAATGTAATTAGCGACTAACAAACAACACAATTAAACATTCAATAGATTAAAATCCCATCTGGTATCAATTCATTCAGGCTGTAGTTAGGTCCATTGCCAGAGGTTCATTTCAGTTCAAACATTGCACACAATAGATCTGGCATTTTCAACATTATTGTTCTCCTTCAGGGAAGGCTTGTTTCCACAGGAAAGTTTTAAATTGATTCCTAAATGATAGCTGGAAGGGAGCCATTCTGACTTATTTAGGAAGGGGGTTCCAGAGCCGCAGGGCAACCATTGAAAAAGCCATCTCACTCATTCCCACCAATTGTGCTTGGGACAATGGTGGGAATGAGAGTAGGGTATCTCCTAATGATCTCAGGGCTAATGTAGGCTCATAGGAGGAGATAGGATCAGTTAAGTAGGCTGGGCCTGAACCATTTAGGGCTTTATAGGCTAAAGCCAGCACCTTGAATTGTGCCCAGGAACATACTGGTAGCCAGTGCAGTTGTTTTAACAGAGTCATAGAATCATAGAATCATAGAATAGTAGAGTTGGAAGAGACCTCATGGGCCATCTAGTCCAACCCCCTGCCAAGAAGCAGGAAATCGCATTCAAAGCACCCCCGACAGATGGCCATCCAGCCTCTGTTTAAAAGCCTCCAAAGAAGGAGCCTCCACCACAGTCATTGTTCCGTGTCCTAGTCTGCAGGGCAGCAGAAAACAAGCTTGCTCCCTCCTCCCTATGGCTTCCCCTCACATATTTGTACATGGCTATCATGTCTCCTCTCAGCCTTCTCTTCTGCAGGCTAAACATGCCCAGTTCTTTAAGCCTCTCCTCATAGGGCTTGTTCTCCAGACCTTTGATCATTTTAGTCGCCCTCCTCTGGACGCTTTCAAGCTTGTCAACATCTCCCTTCAACTGTGGTGCCCAGAATTGGACACAGTATTCCAGGTGTGGTCTGACCAAGGCAGAGTAGAGGGGGAGCATGACTTCCCTGGATCTAGACGCTATTCCCCTATTGATGCAGGCCAAAATCCCGTTGGCTTTCTTAGCAGCCGCATCACATTGCTGGCTCATGTTTAACTTGTTGTCCACAAGGACTCCAAGATCTTTTTCACATGTACTGCTGTCTAGCCAGGTGTCCCCCATTCTGTATCTTTGATTTCCATTTTTTCTGCCGAAGTGAAGTATCTTGCATTTGTCCCTGTTGAACTTCATTTTGTTAGTTTCGGCCCATCACTCTAGTCTGTCAAGATCGTTTTGAATTCTGCTCCTTTCTTCTGGAGTGTTGGCTATCCCTCCCAGTTTGGTGTCATCTGCAAACTTGATGATCGTGCCTTCTAACCCTTCGTCTAAGTCATTAATAAAGATGTTGAACAGAACCGGGCCCAGGACAGAACCCTGCGGCACTCCACTCGTGACTTCTTTCCAAGATGAAGACGACGCATTGGTGAGCACCCTTTGGGTTCGTTCGCTTAGCCAATTACAGATCCACCTAACCGTAGTTTTGTCTAGCCCACATTTTACTAGTTTGTTTGCCAGAAGGTTGGTTTTTCCCCTATACTCGGCTCCTGTAAGCAATCTGGCTGCTGATCTTTGAACCAGCTGGAGTTTCTGAATGCTCTTCTGGGGCAGGCCCACATAGAGCACATTACAGTAGTCTAATTTTGCATGGCTATGCCATTTGAAAACATCACGGAAACATCACAGAACAAATGTGTGAATGAACTGTAAAAATAAAACACAAACAGTGGTGATTGCGTGATGGAAAGGGAAATGGGTTAATGTATTTGCTAGATTGATTTGAAATGTCTGAAGTGTGTCAAAATAAAGTTACGATGGCAAAAATTGGCTTACCTTTTGAGCTATCTCTATCCTTAAACCAGCTGTCCTCACCATATTGTGTATAATACTGGTTTTGAGTTTCAGAGACCTTTCTTTCTTTGATGGGAATTTGGGGAATTTTTACAATTGAGCAACAACTGGAGGGTAAAGATTGGTCAATGTCAGGATTTTGGGAAGGAGGTCCATGTAGGTCTTCCAAATTAGGATAAAAAATGCCCTATGGACCACATACAACCAACAAGCCAGAGTTTTCTATCCCACAGAGAATACACACACATTTTTATATTAGGTACAGGAAGTCAAAGCTGAATCTAACTGGTCACTTTCAAGAGAGCTTGGAAGTAAATAGTTACAAATAACATTTATTTGCACATGTGCATTCTTTGGGATTGGTTATACTTTGGGTCAGATATGGCATTTTTGACACTTTTAGTTTTGCATAGTCATGCTGTAATTATCACACTTCAACAAGCATTTGCATACAGACACTGTAGTGAGTAATATGATTGCTAAAATAAGTATCTAATAATTATGCCCCTACCAGCATATGTTTTCAATAGGAATTAAAAGTTATTTTTCCTATTCCAATTTCATTCAGTGTGGAAACTAAAAATCTATATGAATCAGGATATCACCAAACACTCCATATACCTCAGGAAATCCACTATCATTGAAGTCACTATCATTGGTTCAATTATCAATGCATTATTTAAAGACTAGTTCACCCAAGAATTCATAGAATCATAGAGTTGGAATAGACCATAAGGACCATCCAGTCCAATAACTGCCATCTAAGGAAATACACTCAAAATACAACCAGCCTCTGCTTAAAAACTTCCAGAGGAGGAGACTCCACCACATTCACAGGCAGCATATTCCATTGTAGAGCAGCTCATGTCTTGAATGTAAGTTTGCTGTTGATCTAAATCAGGAAGGCAACTAATCGAAGGAATTGCTTTCCCTGCAAAACCCATTATAGAAACCTTTGCTAACAAAGAACAATAGGCAAGATTAGCAAATATATAGCTTCTGTGGTTAACTGTTCACCATGCATACAGATGACTTCTCTATAGGTCACTCTTGTCTGAGTTTTACTTTTATGTAAATGGATTGATTTCAACTACACCCCATCTGCAAGATTTGCTCTGGATTTATACCTCTAAGAGCAGGAAATATGACCTGCTGACTCCTTTATATTTGCCATGTGTATTACCCAAGTGTCTCAGCTGAAAGTTTCTATTTTCTACCATCCTCCAGCTTGACTTACAATACCCCTTTTGCATATAAACCTGACACTTTTGTCATGTGGCCACAAGTTAGTTGCTGTTCTTGTTCACGGGCAATATGCTCCCAGTAGATCCAATTAAATTACTGTGGCATGCTTAATCTATAGTTCAGAGTATAGATACAAGTTGTAGAGACAACAAATATTTTATCAGATGCCTTTGGAACACAATCTACTTGGCACAATTCATAATCAGTAAAAAAACAACAGCTTTGGTTAGAGAAATTATGTATTCCTTATACTTTCTTCAATCCTTTTGGAGGGCAATAGCTTGTGTTTGTTGCTTAGATTTCCCTTTTTCATTACCAGACTATGCATAGAAGTAGAGACATAATATAACAGCTAGTGACTTCCTCTCTCAGATGGTAGTAGTTCGCGCATCCAAGATTTCATCACATGCTGCTGGGTCAAATGCAAAGTTGTTGTCAACATTCTTTGCTTTTATACAAAGAAAAAGAGAGTCTCCAATGACTGATGCCATAAGTATGTGTATGTATATCTCAGGGCCTACACTGTTATTCTTAGCCTTGGCTAGGGGATGGGTATTTTCCAAATGTTTCTAGATGTCAACTCCCCCATTATGTTTAATAACAGTTATGAGAGGTTTTTTTCCAAAAAGTGTTGTTTATAAAAACTTTGAAATTTCCCCCCAAAAATGGATAATTGAAACATTTGGAGACATGACGAGCTAATCGTGGTAAATGTGTTCTACATTTTAGCAAGTTTCACCCCAATAGCTGTAAAAATGAAGGAGAAAGGAGCCCGTGAAGTTTTCCCACTTGTGCAATTAATATAATGAAAAAGAAATGAAATTTCATTACTCTTTTTATAGTAAGGAAAGTTTTACTAACTGTACTTTAGAAACACTTTAGAAACAAAATGCCAGAGTTCCCTAATTTTGTAATGACTTTAGAAACATTTGGATTACCAATGTGTTTTTCAGCAGAAGTCAAATAAGTATGACCGAACAAGCCACACACAGTTTAGATCCACAATATCCAAAGATAACATTTCACTATACAAATTTATCAGAGTCATAAGATTAGAGGAGGTGGTGTTGTCTCTTAATCCCTCCACCATCACAGTTTCATCTGAAGACATCCTCTCCAGTGGCTGCTACCAGTCCTTGTATTTTTTCATCAGCAAGTAAAGACTCCTTTTTATTAGAATAGGTTTAATGGTTAATTAGTAGATACATGTGCAACATTTCTAAACCTTGATGGTGTGTGCTGTATTTTTAAAATGAGTTTATTCTTTTGAAAACATTTAATGGTGCATTAATATAAATATTTAGTTATGTATTGCTTTTTTTGTAGCTAGAAACCTTTATAAACTATCTTGTGTTCTGTACTGGGAAAACTGTGGCATCACACGTAATACGTATACACCAAAAGTCTCATAAGCAGGGCACCATGCCACAGCCTCAATAGGGATTGGAAATCAAAAGTACAAGGACCAGCTGTTGCAATACAGAAAAACACCATTTCAGAAGCATAGATTGTAGGAAGAGGCCTCAGTTTGTGGAGTACCTACAAACCTGTTAAGTGTGAGATTTGGAAATGCATAAAGTTTGCAGACACACTCTCTTCTTGTCCCTAATGCTTTAACATCACTTCAAAAGCACATACATAAAACATTCCATTCCAGATTCTGAATATTTCATTATAATAACAAAATCATTAAAAAGCAGAAGCTGGAATGGTGCTGTGATTATAAAAGGTAAGCCTAATTTTCAATGCATGAAGTCATTACAACCACCATCAATTAGTGTGTTGAAAATTATGATAGTCATTATTTGCTGTTCTAGTTCTGGGTTAATTTAGCTTACTAAAAAGTCCTATATGGTTCAAGTCCAGGTTATCGGAATGATGTATACCTCTCCATATGAGTCTACCCTTGTTTTTGAGATCTTCTGAGAAAGTCTTTAAGTCCCTTCTACACTCCTAACTTAGGCCCTTTCTACATATGATCCAGTATCTGATCTCAGTTTATCTGCTTTGAATTGAATTATGTGTCAGATTGTGAACATCCCATAACCCACCCTGCAGGACACAGATGGCCTTGATAAGGAGGAGGCTTGCCAGATGCCCCCCTGCCTATTGACATTAGCACTCGTTTTATATTTGTTGGGTTGGGATGAAGGCATCCCTACTGATAAGAACTGGACAGAGGGAGGCTGCAGGGTGGGGGCATGGACCATGGTGTAAAATTGCATGATTGAATAACACCCAAAAGGGTAGCACAGCACTGTAAAACTATGTAAGCAAATGTATTGTCACTCAATTTGAGAGGCACCACTGGAGCTCCAGTTCTCTGTATTTTTCTACCTCTTCTGAGTTTTTTAGAATAAAACTTTCTGAGAGCAAGAAACAACTGGTTATTTTGCTGGCCGTGTCTCTGAAGCTGCACCTTTTAACAGATTGGGGTGGCAAAATAATCTAGGATTAGATATCGAATTATATGGCAGTGTAGATCCAGCCTTAGAGAGGTTATGATGATCTTAATACTATCATTTCAATTACAATCAAAGCCATCTTTGTTTCTGCAGACATTTGAGGGTTGACTCTTCAAGCAGAAACCCCTTTCATGTTATATTTGTTGTTCTTTTCCATTGCTATTTTTTTCTTGTTTTCACTTTTGATAATTGAATTCTATTTTAACCTTTGTACAATAACTGGGTACATTCCCCTCTTCATTTGTGAATATTTAAATTTAAGTTTGTGAATGTGCATGTAAAAATAGTGAGGATTTTTAAATGCAAAAGGGTCATATTTTGATAAACTCCTCCTTTTTGTCAACTCACCAAATTTGCAAACCATCAAATATGCACACACCCCATAGAAGTTTCTGAAAATTGCTATTTTGCAGATGAAAACACAATTTTGTGCTAAACAAAAACCCACACGTTATATCAAATTAGCCCAAACACTTCAGGAATGCACAAATCCTGAGTGACAACTCTGCAGATAAATACATTTTTTCCCATAGTGAAGAAAATTTTAAAAAGTCTTTGCAATACACAAAGTCTGACAGTCTTACCTGGAAATAATAAGTAATTAAGCTGGTGGAAACAGTCATATTAGTTTGTACTCTATGGTAGTTATAAGTTTATAGCCCAGTGGGTTCATGTTATAGGTTTCAAAATGACGTAATTCCTGATTTTCTAACCATTGACGATCCTGAGTATATTTTCTGGAATTTGAAGTACACAAACATCTGGAACTTCTGCTGTAATTGTGCAAAGTAAATGGGCTTGAAGAAAAATATTGGCTTTTGCTTTTTGCATTCCCAACAGCAACCTCAAAGGTTTTATCAACACACTGAGATACTTTCCCTTATTAGTTCAATGCCAGCCACTCTTATTAATCTCCCTTTTTCTGCCCTGTTTGCAAAACACATTTATCTTCTCTTCTTTCCTCATTAACCTCTACCAACCACGGAGAAACACAGACATAATGTTAAGCTTACATTGTCTCTCATCATGGCCTGATTTCCATACCACCTTTCCCGACATTTTTAACTGCCGACGAGGCTGCAGGTTCACCTTTTGCTAACAAGAGATCATGACTTGAATGTAAGCAGTGTACTCTTCCTTGTAAATGTTCCAGCTAGACTTTTCCCCTTGCCCCCTGCAAAAATCTGGCAATATTGGAAACAAAGGCAATCAAGTAAAACAAGTGATATTAAAACACCTCTGAAGACAGCTGTTCTCATTCTCAGAGGAGAAGGAAATGTTAAGGGAAATGCACTAGCAGAATCAGTAACACGAATTATGTTAGGTTTATGTAATATAGACAAGCAAAATACCCCAAGGTTAATTGAACTAGTCTCAATGGACCATGTCTGCAATATTATCCTGCCATTGTGCTTTTATTTGTTTTCAACATCTTCTGTGTGTGAATAAAACTTCATCTATCTCACCAGATCCCATTTCAGTTTATTTACGGCATCCACAATATTCATGGAACAATGCCTTATCATTCCAATCTTCTCAACTGAAAAATCAAACATTCATATGTTTTATGACCTTATTAAAATTCCTCTTTTATGGTAAGGGTTGGAGAAGTGTAACCTATAGGCTGCCTGCATCCCATTTCATGGTCTCTGAATTACTTCCTGAAGCCCCCAAAACCTCATTTTTTTAAAAAGTGACTTTTTCATTCAGCCCCAATGACCTTCAAAATACTTCAAAATGCAGCAACATTCCCCCCCCCCCCGCCGAAACAACCAAACCAAGCTGCCAAATACAAATCAAAGGTTATATGGTATCATTTCTACCTATGCTGAATGTATCAATGCAATTCTCAGGAGGGCTAAGGCGTGAAAAATATTTCACATTCCGCCTCTGTTACCAACCCCTGCTCCATGGAGCTGTTTGACTGCTGGACCACTAAACAAAGGTAGAAAATATAAGGAGTGGACTGGGGAAATAGCAAAAATGAGAGGAGGGGTGAATGGAGTTGCTGGCTTGAGGCAGCCAGTCACAGCCCTGGGAATGCTGTGAAGAGAGGTTATGGGGAAAATAATGTAAACAAAAGTTTATCTCTAGAAGAGACAGATAGGGTTTGGATATGATACAGATAGGGTTTGGATTTGACAGGGACATGGAAGAGCTGGAATAGAGTCAGTGAGCAAAAAGTGAAGATTATTGTTGTAAGTATCTGTGACTGATTGATAGTTCAAGGGTAAATATATTAATTAAATCTGCCTTAATACACTTTTACTTGTTTGTTTGGTTTACTCCAGTCTCATTCCATCCTTATTAGGTTTGTTGGAGGGCCAGTCACAGTAACCATGGCAAACCCAGCACAGCAAGTCTACATATACAGTAACCATTCACCAAGGGGCCCAGATACCTAAGCCCAGTAGGGATCAGATGGTAAATAATGTCAAAGTGACTGATAGAATTCCTAGGGTTGAAACTTCAGAGCTAGCCTGGAAAGTGGATCTGTCATGGTGGAAATCCAAAAAATAAGCAAGTAGAGAGGGAAGACTGACAAAGAAATATGGCTATACAAATCTGCAGCAGTTGAAAGGCATGAGGAGAGTGACTTCAAAATGACTCAGAGTGGAAACCTGGACTCACACAAAACAACTGAAATAGATAGACAGAAATGCGAAGTTGCACATGAATAAATAAATAAATGAATAAATAAATATTAACCAAACAGTTACAGAATGCTAGCTACTAGGCTTGTTTTGGTACATGTGAAGAAAAGTTATTGCTATTAGGGCTGTGTGATAGATGAAAAAATGTTTCAAAACTCATTACAAAATTAGGGGGTGACAGAGTTTTTTCTAAAGTGTTTCTAAAGTATGGTTAGTGTACATTTCGTTACTATAATGAGAGTAATGAAATTTTGTTACTTTTTTGTTATAGTAATTGCACATATGGGAAAACTTTAGGGGCTCTTTCTCCCTAATTTTACAGCTATTTGGATGAAACTCGTTACAATGGTAGAACACTTTTACCACTGTTAAAATGGTAAACACTTTTACCACTGTTAGCCCATCAAATTTCAGAATATTTCACTTATTCAATATTTTTTGTGGAATTTTCAAAATTTTTATAAACAACATTTTAAAAAACAAGAGCAATCTCCTTGAATTTTTTATACAGCTACACAAGATTACAGAGAATCATTTTCCCAACTTTGAGAAATATTCATAATCTACTAATTTTAGGGATTTTTAAAAAATGACATTTTTTTTTAAAAAAAACCACAACAGCTATTTTATTGAACATGTCTCATATTAATCAATAGAACTTCCATTTAGGAATTTCTCCCCAGCCCAGCACAGAGATTTAATTACTAGAAGTATCAGTCAGTTAGCCTCTTTGCAGATTCAACAATTTATTGGAATTCTGACTGGTGGATATGGGAATAACAATAAAATAGAATATACATAATAGGATAGAAAATTATAATAGAACTGTAAGCATAATATGTTTAAAGAGGGGTTGTGGAGAAGTCATAGTTATTATGTTTAATTTTAACTGTTAGAGTATGTATTTGTGTTTAGTTGACACAGTAGCTGAAACAGGAGCCATCTTGTTTCAATCCACAGTAGTGCTGTTACCAAGGAGACGGAGCTGGTTAGCTCACCAGAGGGAGAAGTGGGCGGAGCCAAGAAAAGGAAAAAGTGGGAGTTTAAAAAAAGAAGCCAGGGAGTGCGTGGCAGGAGGTTTTTCAGTCAAGAAGAGCTGAGGAGTAAGGCCTGGCCAAAATCTTTAGTCAAGGCATACTAAAGGGAGCCTAGTCAAGATCTCTAGTTGGGAAGGACTAGTGATCAGGAATTTGATTGGTAGTAGATCAAATTAAAGGCTTTTATTGTAGTTGGGACATTGTTCATTAAGGAGCTCAGCTGAGGTTAGAGTTCATTACAATTTATATCATCAGTAGGAGAGTGAGAGTGGAATTACACCAGAGACTACTGGCATGGTGGTTATAAGAGTTATTAAACCACTTGTTTATCTAAAGTTCCATAAGTAAATCAATCAACCTGCAACCATAAGCTTTGTACACAATAAACTTGTTGTTCTTTGCTAACAACTGACTCATTACATCTCATCTGCGTCTGTGGAGCCAAATTATCACCGGTGATAATTCAAAAGTCTCACGTTGGTAGCAGTTACCTTAATAAATCACCTAATTGGGAAAGAGTAATAGTCACAGTTACCTCAGAAAGGGAACTACAACACAGAAATCCCTAACTACAGAGACAGAGGCTGGGATCTTGAAATAAAGATCACCCCCTGTAATCCTTCCCCTCATATAAAGGTGATATATATATATATATATATATATATATATATATATATAATCTAGAGGGATTAAAAGATTCAAAAATCCCCTCAGCAGTGGAAACAGCATTTACAATTTGTTTGGACACCATTACAATTGGCTTGAGTCTTCCCAATTGGCTTTAGCACCATCAAAATTGGTGGCAGCATTGGGATTGAGTCTTCGTAATTAGATTAAACCATCGCAAATGAAGTAACATCATCGCAGGGGTGTATTATGTGTATTAAGATTTTTTTTGTATTCATAAGTTGTAAATGGAAGGATGAAATGTAGGATTCCATGAAGGCAAGGCAAGGGCCTTCCCTAACTTGCTTCTCAGCCACAAGTCCCTTCCCCAGGGGTAGTAATGCGTTGTATTGTACATCATAATAACCTTCCAGGCCAATATTCCCAAACAAAATAAAAATATTCCCATTCTTCCATAATCAAGTTTTTCCCTTTAATATAAGGTCAAGATAATTTCCTGATATGTGACGTGGGAGTCTTCTTCATTGAATGTGGGCCCTCAGTAACTGGAAACTCCCATAATCCTAAAGACTTATTCATTTGTCCAACCCTTCAACATTTCTAGAGCTTATCAAGAATCCAGGTCATGAAAGGTCATCAAAAAGCTGAACCACCAGAAGTAAGGTCAACTATAAGAAATTTTCTAGGGCTGCTAGCCCTACATATAGAATCCAGGAAGAAAATTTTCACAGTAAACCCAAATTCCCACTATATGCTATGACATATAAACCAGGACAGCACTAGAAAACTTCCAATTGCAGTAGGTCATAAAATTCCGTGAGGCACTAAGGCTTATATGTTATCATTACTTGGGTGCTCTATCATTAATCTTCCTCCTTAAGACACCCTTCCCAACAAACCTTTTCCATAGCTGGGCCACAATTAGTCAAATTTCAGCATTGTATAGGCTGCACCATCCACTAACTGAGCTAGTTTTTTTTTTAGCACTACCCATGCTTCATTCTTCCATGCGTGGTGATCTAGAAGTACATGCTTTTTGTAAGCCACCCTGAGATGAAAGGTGGTTGATAAATATTTGAATACATACATGCCATACATATACATATACATGTATTGTGGGTCAGAAATTTGACACCACTGCTCTACATGATGCACAGCAACTTTCAAGGAGTGTCCCAGGTTTTCTATTCTCAAACCAATTTTCTAGGCCAGCATAGGGATGGTTTGGATCCCCTGGACATTAGCTCTCGATTCCCCAGGTATATGCTGGATCGAAGACAGCTCAAGGACAGATTTATGCCAGAATAACCTTTTTCATGTAGACACAACCTCAGTCACAGAAAAGTGTTGTACTACCTAACTTCTAGAAATGGGTTTGAAATATGTACACAAATTACTATGTAGATTAAGGTATACATTTCAATCTATCTTTTTTGGTCATTTTTTGCCATCATTTTTTTATGCTGAGGAACTTCCCCTCATTTGGCATTTAATAAGAAGCTCTTCTACTTTCCATAAGAAGAGTACATTTTGTCTCTAAGCCAAAGAGTGTTTGGCAGTTTAAAAGGATTTCCAGATCTTTTGCTACATTAAAAGAATGCATTTATCCTGATAACCTGTCAGTGGATTGTCCTCTCCCACACTCAATGCAAAATGACAAGAAGAAAGGCTCAAATAAAGATAGCATGTTATCTAAAAATAGGTTGAAGTTGAAAGATGGTAGCCACAAATCAATCCATTAGCAGACAAGTTACTAACTAAAAGAATGGGTTTTCTACTAGAAATGTACTTTTTAGTGTGTGTGTGTGTAGTCTCCAAAATGTAACATATGTGAGATAGAAATAAAGTTTTTCACTCGATCAGGGCCTGAGAAATACTTTTAAAAAATCCCCAAAAAACCAAAAAAACATTTTGGTTCCTTTTGCTTCTTCTGCTTCTTTTTTTCTTTCCTGTTTTGCTGTGCCTTCTTTTTTTTCTTTCCTGTTTTTCTGTGCCTCCTAACACAAAAATTTGGGGTCATCCAGTGAAATTGGTATGGACACGAAATAGATGTATTTGAACGTATTTGTAAGGAAGTATTTTTTTATACTTGTACTTTTTTAGGAAGTTCAAATATTACATTCAAAATGTTCTGTAATTGCCTTAAATTCACTTCATATGACTATTGTACCCCAAAGTTACAGGATAAGAGCATAAAAAGCTTTCTGACTAGAAGCCTTATTTTAGTGCTGTCAACAAACACCAGCAGGGTATCATTCAAAGCTTTCACCACCTTTATGCACTGCAGCTTGATGTTTACCAAATACAGATGGTGATGACTTAACCTGCTAATACTTTCTAGATTTAAAGTCTCTTGCGACAGTGATTTTAACTGTGTTTATCTGTGATATACCAACTGAGATATGTCAGAGGCACCACCTACACTGCAATATAATGCAGTGTGGAAATTGCATTAGCCTGGTGTGTTCATGCATTCTAACGTGATTGAACCAAGGGAAAGCCACTTAATGTGGCTTAACCCTGGGTTAAAAAACATCAGGAAAGGTCAAAATCCTCCAGCAAGTTTCAGACCTTTCCAGGTGTTGGGTAGTGAGGATCCAAGATCATGTCCCTACAGCCATCCCACACTCCCCATGCTCAAGGCAGCCTGAAAAGATGGGATAGTAGTCCTTCCTGCCCCCACCCAGTACTCCCAACCTCACAAAATCTCCATTTGTCAGTGCTTTCTGTTCTGTACTTCCTGATTCTTCATCAGATAGGGTACAAAGGAGATGTGGTGGAGGACGGGAAGAATAAAAAAAGTACAGAGTGGGCCGTGCTGGTAAGGAGCGATTTTCTGTTGTTTTAAGGGTGAATGGGGTGCAGGGAGGTTGGGACAGCAAACCTATACACAGTTATGCCAAACCAACTTCAGCATGGCTTGGCTGTCTAGCCTTTGTTCCACCATGGAGGTGGCTCTGGGCAGCCTTTTGTGGCCTCAATGCAGCTCAGAACAAGCATTTTCCATGCTGGTTCCGAGTCGGATTACATGCCTGTGTGGAAAGACCCAGAAGGGACTACAATATAGTAGTCAATGGGAAGCTTCATGGGGTTACTGTTTTCCAGGTATGCCTCACACATTTTCTAGTTTCTTTATTTTATTCTTGAAGACTGCTTAAATCAAATCTTAATCAGGGCAAATACATGAATGCACACAAATACATTCTGCGATGGACATTTGCTATCTTCAAGACCAAATAAAATTGTAAGAGGAATCCCTTTGTTTCACAAGGAATGGGAATTTTGAAACTTGAATAATTAAACCTTCATTGGAAGGCTTATCTGGACTGAATGTTCAAATCTTTGTTTTTGAGCAATGTATCTTTAAGCAACTGCTAATATAGGGAATCTACTAATGGCAGGAAACACACAGACTATCTGTTATAACACCTTTATACTCTGAAATAGATAATTCCTGTATCTGAATCCCTTTCTTTCCTCCATTTGCTTTCAATTTCTATTTTTCTTTGTCTTCATCTCATAGCTTTTTAATTCTGAGTTTGTCCTGTTCTTTAGGCCTTCAATTCTATGAATACAGTGTCTATCATTCTCCTAAACCTCTTACATGCTGGGACAGGCTTAATTGGACTAATTTAACCAACTTCTATATGGATCACTGCTTGCACGGTATGCTATTGACAATTCACTATGTCGATATTCACCATGTCAATACAATACTTGAAAAAGATTTGGGGTTGTCTGTCTTGGTCACTGCTCAGATTTCTCCCAACCTCTTCAGGCATCAATGCTTCCTGCTAGACTTCTCTTCCTTAGATAATTGCCTATTTTACAGGCTTCCTTTAACTTCATTGATCATTAGATGTAATTCCAAGTAGTAATCCCAATTAAGATTTGCCCAATAAATGTGCCATTCAGTGATTGACTCAGTGGGTCTACTCAAGTTGGAATTGGGATTCCAACACACTTTGCATTTTTCTGCGACTTTTCCTGAATTTGATCCAAGCTAAACAGGAGCTCTCCTGGGGTACACAACTAGAGTACACTTTTGGCAGTCCAGAACAATTCAGAACAGGTGAAACAGGACCAGTGATAATTTCAAAAGTGTATTTTCCATTAGTGCAATGGCAGATCCTCCAGCCATCAAAATTCAGACTTAGATTCCCTCTTTCTTAGCTGCACCATATTTCAAGATTTTTCCCTAGTACTCATCCTGCCTGTGTAAAGTCTCAGCCACAATGACAATTTTCCCTGCCATTGTAAGATCTGTAGGATGGAATACAAATAAAGATTATTATTATTATTATTATTATTATTATTATTATTATTATCAATTATTATTATTATGCATAGTTTCCTGTTTACTAATTCAGCCAGAGTCAGAGGTCACATGAGGTCAAGAAAGTGCACTATAGATTAAGACTATATTAAGACAAAAAACCCATGGGTTGAACCCCTAGAGTGCAGAAACACCTGAAAACCACACTGGAGCCCCAGGCTATAAGTAATGCAAGCTGTTAATTGAAGATACTATGTAAGCATTAGCAAATCAAAGTTCAAAGTCAATAAAACAAAGTTATACTCCACAAGGTACAAGGCACTTAGAAATCTTGAAGCAAGGGTCCATAGAAATCCAAACACAAGAATAAACTTCAATCAAGGTAGTCAAAATTAGTCCAAGGAACAGGGTCATGAACTGGAACAAAGAACAGGATCATGAACTGGAACAGGAGATTCAAAATGCAAGACTTTTAGGAACATGACATGATAATCCAAAATACCCAGGAACAAGGCACAAGGTACAAGGCTTACAGGAACTTGGCATGAAAGTCCAAAGGAAACATGAAACAAGAGTCCATGAAGCAGGATCAAACCTCTCGATGAACAAAGTTACCACCTCACTCCCAGAAGCTAGAATCAAGGCCCCTTTCCATGGGAAGTTTCTTCAAAACCCTTTCTCATTGGTAACCATTTGCTTCTTCTCAAAACCTTCCTTTCTTTTCTCTGTTGACATATTGCTTTCTTTCTATCAACTGCATTACTCTTCAAGACTGGAATGCCCATCTGCCAAGAGATAACTCGAACTTGACTCTCCCAAGGAATGTGGTTCAAGGTGCTTGTTTGGAACCATTGTATGCCTACTCTCAGAATCCTCAGGAACAGCACACTCATCTAACTCTGACTGTACAGAATCATCTACCTCTGATTGCATGTGAATCCAAGGCCCCAACCCAGATTCATCTAACATGTCAGGTGAAGGGACAATCATAGGCTGAACAGGCCCCACCTCAGGCTCACCTGACAGCTCAGATGCAGCCTGGAATACAACATGTGTAAAATAAAGCCCTTTGATGGTGCATAAGGAAGATTAGATGACAACAGTTGAAATGGGGAATATAGTGTTTTAAAGATATGTGTATGCTTTCAAGAACCAATCAGTTTTTAGTGACCTCATGAATTTCATAGGGTCTGGCTTCCCAAGGTACGGTCGCAGCTGACGCACAAGTTTTAATTGTGCGAAGGCTCCCCTAGCCACCGCTGAGACCTGGGGCTCCAGGCTCAACGATGAGTCCAGGATCACCCCCAGACTGCGCACCTGCGCCTTCAGGGGGAGTGTGACCCCATCCAGCACAGGCTGTAACCCTATACCCTGTTCGGCCTTCCGACTGACCAGGAGGACCTCTGTCTTGTCTGGATTCAATTTCAATTTGTTGGCCCTCAATTTCAATTTGTTGGCCAAGCACCGGTTCAGGACCTGAACAGCCTCCTTAGTGACAGGTGGGAAGGAGTGACAGAGCTGGACATCATCTGCGTACAGATGACACCGGACCCCGAAACTCCTGATGATCTCTCCCAGCGGCTTCATGTAGATGTTAAACAACATGGGAGACAATACAGAACCCTGCGGGACCCCACAAGTCAACGGTTGTGGGGCCGAGCAGGCATCCCCCAATGACACCATCTGAGACCGACCCTCCAGGAATGAGTGGAGCCACTGCAGGACAGTACCTCCAAGTCCCATTCCTGCGAGGCGTCCCAGAAGGATACCGTGATCGATGGTATCGAAGGCCGCTGAGAGGTCCAGCAGAACCAGCAGGGACACACTCCCCCTGTCCAGTTCCCGGCGAAGATCATCGACTAAGGCGACCAAGGCTGTCTCGGTACCATGCCCCGGCCTGAAGCCAGACTGTGCCGGATCCAGAAAATTAGTGTCCACCAAGAATCCCTGGAGCTGCAAGGCAACCACATGTTCCAAGACCTTGCCCAAATAGGGGAGATTGGAAATAGGCCGAAAGTTTCCGAATTGAGTGGGATCCAATGATGGCTTTTTCAACAGCGGCTTGATCACAGCCATTTTTAGGCTCGCTGGAAACTTGCCCTCCCGAAGGGAGGCATTCACCACCACCTTCACCCACTCGGCCAAACCCCCTCTGGCTTCTCTCACCAGCCAGGATGGGCAGGGGTCTAGGATGCATGTGGTCGGTCTCGCCTCTCCAAAGATCTTGTCCACATCCTCGAGCTCAACCAATTGAAATGAATCCAACAAAACTGGACAAGCAGGTGCACTCGTTACATCCTCAGAGACTGCCGTTAATATGGTGTCAAAGTCGGAACGGATCAGAGCGACTTTGTCCGCAAAGAACCGAGCAAATGCTTCACAGCGGGCTGCCGAGTTATCAGGGCTCCCACCTTGATTGGTGGGAGTTAACAACCCTCTGATAACACGGAACAGCGCCGCCGGACGGTTCTGTGCGGACGCAATGTTGGCCGCAAGGTGGACTCTCCTTGCAGCTTTGATTGCCGCGGCATATGCCATAAGATAGGAGCCGAGCCGTGTTCGGTCTGACTTGTTATACTCTGATCGCCACACGCACTCTAGTTCCCTCTTCTTTCGCTTCATCGCTGCCAGCTCCTCAGTAAACCAAGTTTTTAGTTCCTTCCTCTAAAATATAGCAAAATCCCATTCAAGTGCTAAGCAGGACTGACCTCGCTTAGCTTCCAAGATCAGGTGGGGTATATGGATTATTAATAATACTCACTTTTGTTCATCCATATTTTCTTTTTAAAGGTTCTTTCCTATTCTTATACTGCAATCAGATCTGAATCTACTTATCAATAAATGACACTTTTTAGTAAGTCTTTTATTAATTTATATTTTTGAAAAAACACTGTTTTACTAGATGGTTACTTTAAATAAAAGGATGTAAGTTAAAACAACAGTAAATTTCATACACTATATGTTTTATATAAATATGCAAATACTTGCACAATGAACTACTAAGTAGATAAAAATTTCCTGGTTTCCTGGTTTCTCTTCTGAGACAGATTACAAGCAGTTGTAGGGAAAGAGTCAAGCACTCCTCCACCTTCTGTTTTCTATTGTGAATTATCTCTTTCACAGAGGATTTGCCTTGCAGAGGGGTCATTGGGGTTCCATTACATGCCCAAATAAACCAGGTAATGGTCAAGAAACAGAATGAATAAGCAAGGTAAATGGCTTCAATTATCCCTCCTCTCCAATGTAGTATGTTTTAATGTAAGCTCTCAGGATATAATTATTCTAGTAGGATCCCTTTATTCTGTTAATGCCACTTCAGTTTGGCAGCTTATTCTGATGCATGGCAGTAAAAAAAATCACATTAGAACTGTTTGTGTTCCTTTTATAACTTTTTATAACTCCTTTATAACCTTTTTTCCTTTCAAAATAAAACTTGATGGGCAAGTGTTTGGACTTCATTTCTCTGTGTCTTTTTTCTGCCTCTGTTACTTGAATAGCATAATTTGGGAGAGTCACTTTTTGTTGAGTACAAAGCTGCTGGATTCTGAGAACTGCATTTTAAAATAAAATTTCTCAAGATTTTGTTAATAGTAATGTCTGAATATTGGGCTCATCTATATTGACCACTTAGACCAGAGTGTATTTGGATCAGCCTTATGGCAGCTAAATGTGACACAGGCCTGATCTGGTTTTACCCTGGGGAAAGCCCAAATTCAGGCCTATATCTTTAGTTCTGGAGTAGCTAATGAAAGCATGTGTGTTGTTGGGGGGGGGGGGGGACAACGCTATTTATTGTAGAGGTACAAATTAAGCATCAAGTTTAATTTGTTCTATTCTACTGTTGCCTAGTTGACCTCTCAACTATAAATATTACAATTTAAAATCCATCTATGCCATTAAAACCACTTCCATATACAATAGTCAACCTACTCTCGCTCATGTAATTCTAAAACCATCATACTCCAGTTCATTTCAATCATCACACCCGAGTTTTAAAATGCTGTCTTGTAAACAACCAATCATCATTTACCTCCATAATTCTAAAACCTCTCCTCTTCCCAGCAGTCCACTTAGGCCGGGCTATGGAGCAGCTGGTTAGTAGCCAGCTGCAATAAATCACTACTGACTGAGTGGTCATGAGTTCGAAGCCAGCCTGCATCAGATTGAGTGCCTGACCATGAAAATAGTCCAGCTCATTGTTGACCTAAGCAACCTGAAAGATAGTTGCATCTATCAAGTAGGAAAATGTAGGTACCGCTTATGTGGGGAGGCTAATTTAACTAATTTACAACACCATAAAAATTGTCTAGCAGGATTCAGAAAGGAATGAGGAAGCAATCCATCAAGGACTCGATGTCACAGTGGATGATGAAGCAGCAGCTCCCCCTGTGGCCGGAATCAAGCATACCCTCCAGACGCCTGGAGAATGTTAAATTGCCTCTTTGTCTTCGTTTCTGTCTCTGTCTGTATGTCTAATGGCAATGAATGTTTGCCATGTTGTGTATATTGTGATCTGCCCTGAGTCTCCTTCAGGGTGAGAAGGGCAGAATATAAATACTGTAAATAAATAAATAAACTCTTCTAATAAGCTCACATAGACATTTATAATATACCATATAATATCACATCTTACCTTAAGTCCCCTAATACATGCACACTCATGACTTTAAAGACTGTACAACATTGCAGGCTAGAGAATTCTTACTCCTAGCTTCATTGAAGTGGGTGCTTCCAGACAGTACCAAAATGTGGATTTTCAAAGAGGGATAAACAAACCTGGGACCTGTCTGCAGGTCCCCACACTGACCTGTGGGTCTTGGGCTGTCTCCCCATCATCCTCATAGCCCCCCCTTTTTTTGTCTCGGAATAAAATTGAAGTCAGATGGAGGACATCATCCTCATATGCGCACATGTGAATACATTAATATAAAATATGAAGAGATTCCCATGTGCGCATATGAAGATCAGCCCATAATGGAGAGATTTATTTTTTTTAAAAAAAAAAAAAAACACACACACACACACCCAGATTTCTCTCCTTCCTCAATTGTGTTTTCATGCTCTGCTTAAGTTTAGAATCTTTAAAATAAAGTTTTTCAAAGAGCTCCAATGGCTCTCCCTCCTGCTCCATTTAAGCCAACTGGAAAACAGCTGTGTCTCCATGACAGCCTGAACAGCTGGTCAGCTGTTTCGGGCTTCTTTTAAAAGGACCTGCAGTCTCCACGGGGGGCCTCACACTTTGCATGACTGCAGGGATAAACAGTCATGCAAGAATGTGCATTTCCCAGCCAGAACTGGCATAAAAGAGGTCTTCTTTATCCCATGTTTTGGCTGTGTTCCTCCAATTCAGCATGGATTTACCAGTAATGTCATCTATTCCCCCCCCCCTTTAACCTGTTATCTCCTGGGTTTTTGTGTGTGTGTGTGGAAGGGCCCTAAGATTCTGCATGTTACTAGCAAGTTTGGAATGGAGACTAATATTTTTATGATCCATGGACTTGTATTTATCAACAGTGTTAGGCTTTCTTTCAGTGACACGGGAACTAAAGACAATTTTCCACAGTTCAATATAAGTACCTAGGCTAACCCTTGTTTTTAAAATGAACCATCCCCTTCTCTATGTGGAGTAACAAAAGGTAAGAATGCAATCCATCCTGGGGAAATCTAAAAGAAGCACTGAACCATATGCTCACTCTGTCATGGTGCCACTTCTGGCATTTTTGAATGTTTGGGTGGGAAAATAGCAGCAGCAGTTGGGGAAGCTTTCTTCTCTCTGTGAAATGATCCTCGATTTATCCACAGGTCATATCAAAATCCACAAGTTTGGCTCCCAAACTTGCCTTTGACTTATACATAAAATCTGCTTATACACAAATGTATACAGTACTTTTGCACCATATCTAGAATTTTAGAAGAAAGGGTCCTTCCATTTTCCTATTCTGGAGGCTTTGAGGATGACCTGATAGGCTTGGTCCCAATACAAAGCCCATGTGCAATATAAAGCCTATGTGCAGGTTATGTTCATCTATTTCCACTATCTGTTTTTTAAAAGGGGTTTTACCCTTCTCTGTAATCACTGAGGTCTTTCAGTCTTTCAGTGAGGGACAGCAGAAATAAATTACTCTGCAGAATGATTCTAAAATGATCATTACATAAAATCTAGTAAGGTCACCAATGTAAAGTTCTCTTACAATGACTGTGGATTGGTTTCTATCCATACATAAGGCTCCCCACCCCATTCACACTTCTTTTGGAAGGGGTTTTAAAAGTCACCTTTAAACTATTTCTAATATCTTAACTTTAGAACCAAATGAAACATTACAATTATACATTACTTTTAATGAAACATCTATTTTTATCATACAGTCTGATAGGTTTTAATGAAGTAAAGGCTTGGGTGAAACAAGTTAAATGAAATGGAAAAAAGGGGGAGAAACAGAAATGAACAAAAATGAGCAAGACAGAGAAAGAGAATTCATGTTTTTCATTTAGCTGCTTTCTCTATGAAGGGTTTCTTTAAAAAATAATTTATTAATTTTTGCAATGATGCTTCCTAATGTCTCTCTCATTTCTCTCTTTTTTAGTTGTTGATTCTTTGATTCATCTTTTTTTATTCCTTCTGTGTCTCCAGCTGTTTTTCCTTAGGTTTTTACTCAGAATTTTCATGACAAGTTCCCTGTTGCTACTACTGCTATTATTTTTCAGATCCTTTTGTCCTTGATATCATGTTTCTTCAAATGTCTTCCTCAATTTTATTTCTATTTTTTTCTTTCACTTGTTACACATCACTTGATGACCTTTCTGTTTATTTGTTGCTATCAAAAACTATGATGTGCTCTTTCAAACCTTAAGCATATAAAGACAAAAGAACTGCAGGAAGCTGTTTTAGACCTTATCCTTTTTGAAAATTTGCTTTTATGTCTCCATTTAAAAAAGAGAAACAAACATTATCTCTTAATTCTAGGATAATTTCATTCTGCCTTTCTTTCCTCCCACTGCCCCATGCTTTAATTATAAAAGTTATTGCATTTTTATTCAAATTATGATTTTTTAGAAAAATTATTATACTATTCTGTGTTTATCATTTGGTGTAACAAAAGGTATTATTAAACACTGGGGTTTTTTTAGGGGCGGGGGAGGGAATGTCTGAACAGTAGTGCCAGTTATGCATTCATTTTTACCTTGGTCATTTCAATCAATGTTATCTGTTCCACTTTTAAAAAAATTGGGTATACAGCAATCTACTCATTATGCTCACTGTCTAATTCAGTGATTTGGATCCAGCACCCAATTCAATCCATTTTTTTTGCTCTAATATTATCAAATCTAGAACTCTTATCTAAAATAAAAGAATTAGGAATCTAATTTTAAAAATCAAAATATAACTTTTTATATTTGAATAATATCTGCATGATATTAATTAAAATGGAGAATTGCACAAATAAAGCAAATTACATCTAAGAAAAGCAGGGCCAATTTGAAAGTGAACAGTGGGAGGGACATGAACACACTAATAAGACAAGCATAACCTATGCTACTTGGAAATAAAAAATGTTGAAAAATGAAGTGGGGGTGGGGAAACTCAGAGTCCTTCCTCCTGTTTACTCCAATTCAGGGTGCATATAAAAGAGATCAGGTTTTCTCCTGAGTGCCTACACAGTTATCTCAAGAACTGGCTGCAAGCATACACAAAGTTCCAATATTCCAAATCTATCAAAACACAGGAGTATTTGCTGATCAACAATAGCATTTCTCTGCAGAAAGGCCAGACATCTGAGAGCGATTTAGCATTCCTGTAGGAATGCTTCCCTTTCCTGCTAGGAAAGACATTTGCTTACCTGCCCTCTAAGCTGTTTTTTTTAGTTTCTATCTGCAACCTTCAAGGCCCATTTTTTCCTAATGAGGAACTCGGAGGCAGAGAAGATAGAAATACACAGATTTATTTGCATCTTAGGTCTTAAGACTGTTGCTCCATCCTTTATGGTCGCCTGTGTGAGTTCTTTAGCTTGGCATTCCCAGAACTTCAATTGATTCCCTTTTGACTATCTAAAGAAGATGAAGCCTAACTATCAAAACAAAGAGATCAGGGGTTTAAAATCAGCCCCATTTTTAAGTAATGGATTAGTGGAAGTAAAGACTTTTTGCTTATTTATTTTCCACCCCTCCAACAATATATTCTTTCACTTGAAAAATGATTATTTCATTTAAAATACATTGGACCATCTTCCACATTGTGTTCATTTATTTTTAAGTACAATTACTGTATTTTCAAAGTGTGGAATTTAAAGCAGATGTATAAAGAAATAGGTAAGTGGTGATAGAAACTGCCTCTTTAAAAAGTCACTTTGGAAAAGAATCCCAGACAGCAATCTTCACATTAACACTGAGTGACACAATCAAAAGAGATGGATTTTGAAACAAATTTTATGGACTCTGAGATAGTGATGTGGCAGCAATTCTTTCAAGTCATGATAAGTTATTACTTAGAGCTGTTTCACTAAATTAATGACAGTGACACTTTTACCCAGGAGAGTACTTTCCAAATCTGAACATCAAAAAGCTAAGAAATGTAACAGTGTGCTGAACTGTCACATGTTAAAAGAATAATAGTTCCAGCTGCAAGCTAGGAACCGAATGAGCATGCAATTGTAATCACAAGGAAGTTTTATTATAGGGCAGCATTAGTTAATAAACATAAGAATTAAAACCCAATTTTCTATATAATGCCACTCATATTTTATTCTGTACCATAAAGATGAGTTTAAAATAGTGCAGTGATGGATTGAAGACAGCCATCTCTTTACATTAATGAACTTGGATGCCGTACAGACTGAAGTAACTTTCTATGTCTTTTTTCGAAGTCAAAATGGATAATTCAGAATGTTAGATGATTTACAATTCATCCAAGGTGTGGTACTATCTGTTTGCCATGCAAATCCTAACATAGTATCGGAGTTAATTCTTAACTTCAAAAGTGCTATGAATATGGAAGAGAGGAGAAATTACTAATTCACATGGTAGAAACCATCACCACTGGTTTTAATTGTGTCTCCGTTTTTGAGCTGAGAGATATCATACTTTCAGTGATAACATTCACTGAGTTTCGTCTTTCTTGTCACATGTATGTGTGGCCTCATATCCTCCAGTCATAACAGTAATACTCAAAAGAAATTATAATACACTAGTGATCACATTGAACGACCCTGACACGATCCTTTCCTTCCCTTTTCAGCTCTCCACACTGCCAAAGATGAGCTCTGAAGGGTTTCCCACTCTTTGTACAGAGAACAGCAATGGCAGAGAGAGAGAGTCACTTCATTCCTGGTTCTGCAAACAGAAGATGATAAATGAAACCACCTTTATGAATTCTAATCATTCTGTTTTCTCAACTATCTGGTGACTGGCCAGTGTATGTATATCAAATATATACAGTAGAGTCTCACTTATCCAACATTCTGGATTATCCAATTTTATCCATTTTTGTAGTCAATGTTTTCAATACATCGTGATATTTTGGTGCTAAATTCGTAAATACAGTAATTACTACATAGCATTATTGCGTACTGAACTACTTTTTCTGTCAAATTTGTTGTATAACATGATGTTTTGGTGCTTAATTTATAAAATCATAATCTAATTTGATGTTTGATAGGCTTAATTTCTCCTTATTATCCAACATATTCACTTATCCAACGTTCTGCCGGCCCGTTTACGTTGGATAAGTGAGACTCTACTGTAAATAATAGAAAGGGTCTTGCTTTGACTGAAGAAAAAACTCACTTTATCAAAAGAGATTTTAAATGCAACATTTTTGTATGAAACCATATTACATTTGCCAAAAATGCAGTATTTTATTTCAAATCTTGTACCCCACATTCAATGTGATGCTTTCATGAAAAGAAAATTTTCATGAAAATTTTTGTGAAATGCAAACAGAGCAAAACATAGCAAAAGGTTTTTTAAAACATCCCTAAATTTACCCAGATAGAGAAAACATTAAAAAAAATCTTGGTTTCATGTTCAGGAAGAAAAGAATACAGGATTTACAACTTTTACAAAATTGAAAAATGATGATCAACCAGTGCGGGTTAGCAATGGGAACTTAAGACTGATCCATATGTGCATGTTTGTCACTCCATAAATGCTACGTGTTTGAATGACTCATTCCTTTTTCTGTCACTTCAAAATATTTTTCAATAGTATTTTCATACATGCAAATGGTAGTCCTCTTAAGTAAAGATTTGTTCAGGCAGTGATTTTGATCTTCTCTATCTACATCCTATAATAAGTCTGAGGGGGGTGCACCTTATTAGCGATCCATTTTTATGTTAATAAGTTCTTAATTATTGTAGTTCAAACAAACAGAACTTGATACATGAGTCACTGCATTCTTGAAGCTAGTTTTATTGTTAAATCTCAAGAATACATTGGCTTTCTTTATCAAGAAGAGAAGGACTTAGAATTAAATCAGTTTAATTGTATACAGGCATTAATGATATTTTTGGAACTGTAGGTCGGGACAGTGTAGTGTGAACCATAGAAATCAAAACAATATGAAATGGATGCAATTATATGGGTGCAGAAACACCACTAATCTAATTCATAAACAATGCTGTGCTGGTCTGGAATACCTTTGCATATCAGTAATATAAGCTAAATGTAGCTATTGACACAGTGTTGACTTTTAGAAGTAAACTGTTTTATTTGTTCTGATTCTCTGTTTTTAATGTAGACATTTTTACCAATTGTATGATTTAGTGGCACTGAATTGTTGCCGACATGTAAAGCTGCTCTGAGTCCCACTCAGGGTTGAGAAGGGCAGGGTACAAATATGGTAAATAAATAAACAAAATGAATATATATTTTAATATAAATATTTAAAATATTAATGCGAAGTCCTTTTTTAAACATATGCAACTGAGTCCTGGTAGCTGCCTTGAGTCCTGGTTTAGGGAAATGATAGGATATCGATAAAGTTAACAACAACAACAACAACAAACCAAAAACAAATAAATTACTACACACTGATGCATACACTGAAAGCATTAAAATAACATTGGCTGTTATCCAAAAAGTTTCTCTATAATATTCCTAGTCCCATTTTAGTCTTTGACATGTAACTCTTGATTGATGTTTAGGGAATTGGACATCAATAACTTCAATATCAGAAAGAGCTGGCAAACTTAACAAGGTTTTATGAAGTATGCAGCATGCCATGGAGTGTGAGGCATGTTCATTCAAAGGGAAGCTGGCAGCAAAATTGGTATTTAAAACGATATATAATCTTTCAAAGGTCAACCATTCATTCTTCCCATCTATGCTTGTCCTCAGACTGAAATAATTCCAATGAAGCATGTGTGTATGTGTATGAACAGGCACATAAGTGAACGCACACACAAACACACACAGTGGGTGGGTGGAGAGGGAGAGAGAGATTGAGAGAGAGGAAAAAAATGAAAAAGGTGTTATTCTTTGCTCATGGAACAGAAATTTCCAAAACCATAATAAAATCCTTTAAGTTGTCATATTCAAGGAAAATTTCAGAGGGAACTAACTAGTGGTGGGAACTTGCATTTAATTATAGTTTCATTTCATTAGACATATTCCTAATAGTATTTGTTAGACAAATTATTGTTCATAATTATGCGGATTGCCAGTTAACACTAGGTGATTGACTAACAGATGATAATGACTAGAAGCATTTTGCCATTTGAAGTAGTGATGACATATTTGCTTTCTTCTGAGATGACTAACAATCAGTAGGAATGTGTATGTTCGTTTGTCTTATTTTCACTGTTCTCTTCCCAATTCTGTTTGGGATTTCAAGATTAATCTTCCCTCTTTTTCTCATACATCAGAAATTTTTGGGTGCCAAAGTGATACTTAAAGTGGACAAGTGGATATGTTGATTGCTGGATTGAGTGTGCTAAGCCTGACCCATTCTCCTAATCTATTATTAAATCAAAACATTTGGAGAGAGATGTTGAAGATAACAACAAAGATGTACTGTATAACAAGTAAATTAAATATGCAACTTTATGCTGACACAGTACACTGTGTCATTTCAGTTTAAACCAAAGTGACATTTCCCTCTGTAAGAGTAAGAGGCTGCATGTCTTCAGCTGTGAGAAACACTCTAATATACAATTGGAACATATGGGGTTGAAAGGGACAGAGTTGGTGCATGGGGAACATGGGACTTCTTTGCTCATGCAAAGACCATGCAGATTGGGTTAACATATATACCAACCTTTTATAAAGTATTCACTTTACACATGGCAGAACTTGAATGATGAAAGAGAGCATATACATGATATACATGATAATGGTAACTCTGTGAATTTGAATTCCCCTAGGTAAATTTGCATTCTGCCTATAAATTGACATGGTTCAACAAAATTTGTTTGTAAGGTTTGTAAGCTGGCAAAGCTTAACTCATACATTTCTATCTATTGGCAAGGTTCCACAAGTAAATACAGAGTCACAATAATCTGAGTTGCCCAGAGCTGTTCTCCAAAAGGTGATTTTTGCTACTTAGCAAGCAGCAAGAAAGCCTACATAATGCAAAAGGTCAGGCTTTCCTTTTCAGTCAATCAGAGTAAATGGCTAGAAGCACATTCTCCTTTTTCCAAGTGGTAAAAAATACATGACAAATATCACTGACCCTATTTATACCAATTCTCAAAAAGTTACAGGCTTATATATTGTGACACAGGTGCTCAAAGAAATAACCAAGAGTGTAGTATTAGCCAGGAGTACTTTCTGACAATATGTGTGTTTTGAAAGCTTGCTGTTACCACAGTGGCAGTGAGGTACTGCAATAATGATTTCAGCTACTGTAACTTTTTCTCACCTGCAAAAAAAATCAGCAATGTGCAGGTCTCTACCCGTATGGACAAATGTGCCCATAGAGCTTGCATAATCATTTCCCAGTTATTTACAACTGTCTTTTAGTTGAATGTTGCTTTATTTTCTACAGTACATTCCCTTTCCCCTGGAAAGTCAAAGAGGCTTCTGAAGGAGATTCTATGCACATCACATCAGTAAGAAATGAGAAGCTAACTTTAAGGTTAGGATATATTCTTAGAAATAGTTTAAAAGTGTTAATCAAAGCAGGAAATTAATAAATTATGTTTTGTTTTGTTTTGTTTTGTTTTTTTGCAAATGCTGAGACTACATTAATTTCACAGAGGAATGGCAAGGCATTAAGGCAGCCTTTGGCTTTGCTTCCTTGCCTTGCATTGAATATGAAACTGACTTAGGGAGCCTTCTGAGATTTACAAAACTAAAACAAAAAAAATGGGATAAGCTTTAATTCTAAAATATTGGTGATTCTAAAATATGCTTCGGATATGGCGTCCAACTTATAAAACTTCTGATTTTCTTACGATTTTCTAAAGTTTCTTTGCACAAACCTACTCCATACGTCTACTTGTCAGTTCTCATGCAATGACAGATGACAAACCCTTTCTTGGGTAACCAGCTCTTTCACATCTCTTCTTGGTCTCTCATCTCCTCCTCTTCCATAATCATCTGCTGTTGAAAGCACATCATTAAGAAAGTGTGATTTTTTATGAGAAACTCTTGCATTGACAATTTAAGAGGAATTCTCAACAAGACAGTCCTTATTCCTTTCTATCCTAAAATATGATCAAAAAAATCTTATGTTTGAAAAGGGTGTTAAATGCTTTCATGCTTGCTGCTACTGGTAGTTATTTGCTTCTGAAACTTTTTGATTCTGAGTATGTATTTTCTACAATTGTAATTGGTTAGAAGTCTTGTGCATTTTCTTTTAGATTCTTCTAGTAACAATTCCTGCTATGAAAAAATAGATGTTAAGATCATATCTTCCCCCTTGAAAGAAATAGCTTTCGTATATTACTAAAGATTTTCCTTCACATTGAATAGTTTGCTGATCATGTACTATTTATGGTTTACTTTTCTTCCTGATGATAAGCTCCCAAGGCAACTAACTCTAAGTGAAAACGAACACATAACATTTAATAAAATGATTTTTATCACCATATGTTCCTGGTTTTAACTTGGATGGCAGAGTACCAAAGAATATTAATAATTGTTAAGGTTAGAAAACTAACCTTACCTGAACAATGTTGACAATGTTTGGCTAGGACCAGTAAGCAATGTGGGACATAGTATAAGAAACCTTCATAAGAATCTAAAATGTAGTAGTGCTGGGTGGGGGACAGCCAAAGGTTCAGCCGGAATGGACCAAGTGGCACCTGATCTTTCAGCTACATTCAGAAGATTTAGCTGTTCCATGATTGAAAAGAGCAGACATGCATGGGTTTTGCCCCTGTTAGCCTTGCCAGAACCAATCAAAAGAAGAAAGCAGATCACATGTCTTCTTGCAAAGCTGGTCTATATCATGGTGAGCTCCTCCATTTTTCTGTGGCATTCCGTTGTTTGAGAGTGAGAGATCATGTGCTTGCTAGCTCTGTGTTCTATTTCAGTGTTTTTGCTGCTTAGGATCACTTTTTGAGAATTCCAATCTTTTTCTTCTGCACTATATCATTAAATGTTCTTAGTTAATATCTTCCTTCCTTCTTTTGGTTTACAAATTTTGCTAGGAGAGTGTTCTTTTGAGGGGGCTGTGAGTTTTAAAAGGGCAATTTGTGTGTGTGTGTGTGTGTGTTTGCTTTAACTCGTCTGAGTGTGGGATATGTTCAGGGAAGGGAAGGACTCCCTTGAGTCCCCATGGGGAGAATATTATTTCAGTTTGGATGATGACATCATCATTATGTATTGGGGTTTTTAAAAAATAATTTTGATTAAAAGTTTTCATTAAGATAAAAAGAAAAAATATGGAAAATTGGGAAGGTTAGAAGGAAATGGAGCAGAAAAAGGAAAAAAAGAGAAAAATGATAGCAGAAAAAGAAAAAAAGAAAAAATATATGAAATGTAAAAAATAAATAAAAAACTGTTGACTTCCAATCCTCTTCATTGTGATGTATAGTTCATAAAAATATGTTTCATGTAGCTTTTCCTCCTTTGGCATTTTAAGTTCCTTGGAGGACATGTGTCCATTTTTCTTCCTGCTTTAAAGTATTATTCTAATTTTTTTCAAAGCCCATCGCAATGTGCACTTACTTATTATGGCAGTCTTTGTTAAGATGCTTTCCTCACAACTTCCTTTCCTACCTCACTTTTGTTTCCAGAAACCTTTCCTTACAAATCTTTGGAAGTCTTTGACTATTAATCTTACTTTGTCCCTCAGAAAAAGTTGTGTTTTGATTGTTTCATATCATCTTTGTAGTTTATGTCACAATTATTAAAATGTGTATTTAACTCAAAGACAAATACTGTTTTACTTTCATGTGGCATTGGCATTCTGTGTCACTCAAAAAAGTACCTTTGGCAACATCTTTGGTTATATCTAAAAATCAATGAGCGTACCTGTATAGCTGGATGGCCAGGACTTATTATATTTATTTGGTCCTCACAATTCAATTATATAATAGCACTGTCAACTTGATCAAAGGCCTTATTATCATAATTATACTGTGAAAAATCATTTACTACTTCATTAGCTATTTATTGTCTAAACTGACATTTATTTTAGAAATAAATGGCAGTCTCTTTTTTTGGGATGAAAACAGCTGAAATTACAATAGGAAAGCTGAAGTATTAATCTATTTATCGCAGGAACACGAGAGTCCAAAAGTGGTAGGCTAAAACCCGGAACCTCAATCCATGGCTGATATCAAATCAGAGACTCCCTCCTGAGCACACAGAAGACTGGACAACTTAGATGGTGCTGAACAGACTGCGCTCTGGCACCATGAGATGCAGAGCCAACCTTAAGAAATGGTGTACAAAGTGAAGTCCACAACATGCAAGTGTGGAGAAGAGCAAACCACAGACCACTTACTACAATGTGGTCTGTGCCCTGCCACATGCACAATGGAGAACCTTCTTATAGCAACAGCAGAGGCACTCCAAGTGGCCAGCTACTGATCAAAGGGCATTTAGTATAATGCCAAGTTTTTAAACTTTGTGTTTTTAAATACATTATAACTATACTCTTGGTTTGCTTCTGACATGATAAGTAAAATAAAATCTATTTATCTGTTGTGCCTATGTATATATTGATCTAATGTAGAGGCTGAAGGCTGGTTTGGCGACAAAAGTAGACATTTTGATATGACCCATGAATAAGTTGAGCTTGAAATTAGGTGAATATTTAAAACAGCCTTTGACCACTCATTGCTGAATGTTGAACTTTCTCCACTGAAAACATTATGTGTGGTTTATGGCAAAGTATATGATCATTCACTCATATGTGTAAATCTGTTTTTAAATACATACATAATTCATCTACAGAAAACATTAGAAATGCTAAATTCTGACTTAAGTGCATCTGCACTATAGAGTTAATGCAGTTTGACACCACTTTAAATTCCATGGCTCAATCTCTCTCTCTCTCTCCCCCCCCCCCAAGTCTCTCATTCTCTCTTTTTAAGGAAGCACTTCCAGAATTACTTAATTATATCCCTATGTTAGTTAATTTTACATGAATTTTTAAAACATTTCTTACACATTTGGAAGGTTAAGAAAGCAAGGTTGTGAGTCCCCTTTGGGGTGAGAAGGGCGGGGTACAAGTATGGGAAATAAATAATAAATAATTAACTTCATTAAAGGGTTGCTGTGAGTTTTTCAGGCTGTGTAGCCATGTTTATCAAAGCTCTTGAACATTTACACCTTCAACTATTTTTATTCAGATAGTGTTCCAGAGCTGGATGAATGAGATAAACAGAAGTCTAATTTGCTCCCAGGACAGTTTCAAAAAGAATATATCTGACAGTGTAGCAGTTAAGCACTTCTTTTTTCCCTTGTTGTTCTTAAATCCAAAATGTCTCTTCCTGAGGACATTTTGCAGGGGAGAGGATGCAGTTGGGATTCATTGCTGACAAATGCAGCATAACAAGCAGTTTGTCCCTTAGGTAATGTTATGAATCAAAGAGTGTGTTTAGTCTACTACTATCTAACACAGCTAGCTTTGTTGTGTCTTTTACAACCAGTGCCTGAATGCCAATAGTAACTATTCATAGAATCTGTCCCCAAAGGGAAGTGTGCAGGAGTTTTGAATTATTGATGTCAAACCTGTACCTTTCTATTACTGCACTGACCCATATTGCATTTAAAGAATCTGGTTTCAGGCAAATGAAAAACTCCCACTTGTCATAAGGTTCATTTTTTTTGGTCATATTAGCACTTACTAGCTTCACATTTGTCACACTCTCATTAACAATCTGAACCTGGGGGAATAGCTTGAATTTTATGAAACCAGCGTAGCAATTCCAGTTTCATTTCCCTTCTCTAAATTATAACTAATCCCTACTTTACTTTCCATACTTGGGATGCATATCCAAACAGATGTGTTACCCATCAAATGTGAAAGGCATCACCTTGGAAAAAGGAAAGTCACAATGAGAGCTATTATGATATAGTGGTTAGAATGTTGTGTTGCGACTGAAAAGATCTAAGTTAACAATCACATCACCACTCGGCTATAAAACTCTCTGAGTGACATTAGGGAAGACATTATGACTTAGTTTAATTTATAGACCAAAGGCAAAAGGGAGAGGGGGTGATAAATATAATAAATAAATTCATTCATACAGGTCATTATAAAAGTTTATGGGGGAGGGCATGACTGACTATCACTTTATAAATGCTCAGGGAATTGTGTGTTTTAATTCATATAAGACTTTTTATTCTTTATGTAGTGAGTGCTATCCAGTTGTCCTAATAATAATAATAATAATAATAATAATAATAATAATAATAATAATAATAATAATACTTTATTTATATACCGCCCTATCTCCCGGATGGGACTTCCAATCACAAAACAACACAAACATTACATAACAAACATAATAACACATTATTAAGCAAAGTAAAAATACAATTATAGAAATAAATAATACTTACATGACCTGATCAACCCCCTCTATGGATTGCTACCCTGTTGTGGTGAGGGGGCTTGTGTGTTCTAGTGAACCTGTGGGTAAAGCAGAGTCATGTGTTCCCAGGGAGGTCTTCCTGGGTGGCAAAACCACAAGGGACGAACCAGAGCAAGCACAATCTGAAGTCCTCAATGGCGGAACAGGCAGATGATAACATGGTACATATTTGTCCGGATTTGTCTCTCAAGAACAGCCTTAAAACAATGTGGTAAGTAAATGAAAACTGCTTCTTTATCTTTATCTAAATGTTTCTTTATCTTCAAAATCTAGCTTTCTATCTATATTAATGTATTCTTTCAGTTGCATATATTGAAGCCAGCCAATGTTTTGAAGCCAGCCAATGTTTTCTGAGCTGCCCACATCTATGGCAGGCATATTTTTGACTTATTTCTTCCTGTTTTTAAAGGCCATAAATTCCATTCTCTTTTGTTAAGATATCTTTATACCTTGGCTATATTTCACCTTCTACTTCTCTCCTTTGGCATGCCTCCAAGGGGGAAATCCATAATGGTGTTTTTGTATAGAATTTTCCTTTATACATTCCCCACACTTTTATTAGAGAAGAAAGAATAAAATGGTTCCCATTTTTTTTCTATTGTTCTCTTCCCATACCAAATATAGGCATGCCACTCTTTTCTTAAATTTGCTCCCTCCATTGTTAATGTTTTTGTCTTTTGTAGTGTCATTCAATCTCTAATCCACATTAGGCAACATGTGCCATGATATAATTGTAGGTCTGGTGAAGCCAGCCCTCCCCTTTTTTATCTGTTAAGTGATTTTTTTAAATTCTAGGTTTTTCATCTGCCCAAATAAACTTAGATATATCCTTGTTCAAATTCTTAAATCTTTGTACGTTCCTTATTATGGGGAGATTTTGGAAGAGGAATAACATTTTTTGGAAGAGGAAAAACATTTTTTGTAGAATTAATTGCCACTATTCTTCCTAATAGAGACATCTTGAGATGTCTCCATTTATCTAAGTCCTTCTTTATTTCTTTCCATTCGACATCATAATTGTTTTCTAGCAATTGGGAATTTTTGGCCATTAGTATTATACTAATTCTGCCAGTTTGTCATGTCTTTTCCTTGTCATATTTTTTGTTAGAAACATTGTTTTTTTCTAAATTTATTTTTAATCCGGATATTTTCCCAAATTCTCGTATTGTACCTAGCCAGTATCCCGTTGTTTTTATTGGATCTTCTATTACACAGATCAGATTGTCTGCGAAGGCTCTGATCTTGTAATTTTCTTTTTTTATCTTTGTCCCTTTTAGATAGGGGTCATTTCTTATTTTGTTAAGTAATATTTCAATTGCAAAAATAAATAATAAAGAGGAGAGTGGGCAGCCTTATCTGATTTCCTTGGTTATTTTAAATTTTTTGGATTCCAACATATTTATTTTAATTTTTGCTTCTTGCTTGTCATAAATCTTGTTTATCGCATTATTAAGTTTGAACCCCATGTCTAATTCTTTAATTAGTAATTTGAAAAAATCCCAATTCAGATTATCGAACACTTTTTCCATATCAATCCATAAAGCCAATTCTTCTCTATTATTTATCTCATAATGTTCTCTTATATTTATAATTTCTCTAACATTATCCTTTAATTTTATAATCAAAATTTAGTAAGGATATGGGCCTGTAATTTTTAATCTCTGAGGGATCCTGGCCTTCTTTATGAAGCATAGTTATTGTTGCATATCGCCATGAATCATGTATGAGCTAATTTCATCTATAAATACCTTGCAATATAATCTGCTTAGACCTTCAGGCCCTGGGGCTTTGTTCCCACCAAGTTTCCTAATTGTTCTTTGCCTATCGCCATGAATCATGTATGAGCTAATTTCATCTATAAATACCTTGCAATATAATCTGCTTAGACCTTCAGGCCCTGGGGCTTTGTTCCCACCAAGTTTCCTAATTGTTCTTTTGATTTCAGTGATTTCTTTATTTAATTATTCTCTTTGTTGCTCTGTTATTTTTTGCAACTTTTGGTTACCTAAAAATTTGGAGATATTCTCTTTTTTATCTGATCTCTAGTGTAGAGTTTACTATAGAATTTGTTAAATTGATTTGGTATTTCTTGTTCTGAAGTATAGCTTTTCCCTTCCGTGCATATTTCTGTTATGAATTGGGCCTGTTTCTTTTTCCTAATTCTCCAGGCTAACCATCTGCCTCGTTTATTAGCATTTTGGAAATGCTGCTGTTTTATAAATCTTAGCTGTTTGCCATTTCTTCCATCTTTAAGTTCACCTTTTGATTTCCCAGAATCTCTAATTCTTGTTGTCATTTTTTTGTTTTTTGGGTCTTCTTTTAATTTTCTCTCCTCTTCTCTAATTTCTTCATTTATTTTATTCATTGCTGCATTTTTCAATTTATTTTAAGTGTGTTTTGCTGAATAAAGTGGCCACGCATAATTGCTTTACTGGCATCCCAAATAATTTGGGTTGAAACCTCAGCAGAGTCATTTAGGACAAAATATTCCTTCAAAATTTCTTTATTTTTCTTAATGTCATCTTCTGTTTTAACAGGGACCCATTCAAACTCCATTTATTTAAATTGTGTGGGGGTTTTTTATATAATAAATTCTACTGGGCAATGATCCAAATTATTTCTGGGGAGTATTTTAATTTTCCCTACTTTTGAGATTAGTGATGTTGACATGCACACCATATCTATCCCGGACCATGACCTATACCTATTTGAAAAGAAGGTATAGTCCTTCCCTTTTAAGTGATGCATTCTCCATGCATCCTTTAGGTCCCAATCTTGTAGGGCATCCAAAAACTTTACTGGTAATTTGCCTATTTGGGTTTTCTTCGGTGTTTTCCGATTTTCACTTTTATCTATTTTAAGTCTAGGACTCCACTAAAGTCCCCCATGATAATTAATTCATCAAAATCTTTCCATCATCATCTTTGAAGGCTAATTTGGTTTTTAATTTGGGGTTTATGTACAATACTACTCCTCTTTTTTTTATTGATGAGGAGACTAATTCTTTACCTATATTTTTTTTGGGTTAAATACGCTATGTGTCTTTGTGAGACATGAGTTTCTTGGAACACCACTATATCAAAACTGGACTTTTTTAATTGATTGGATATGTTTTTTTCTTTTATTAGGGAAATTTAAGCCATTTATTTTATTAAAGTAGCATTACAATTCCATATTTTAACCTTGGGCTTCATCTTCTTCTTCTAAATCAGTCAAGTCCAGGGATTGTAGGCCAGTAAGGGTGTTCGTCTTTTCTGGGGAGACGGTTCTAGCTCTTTTTCTTTCTCAATCACTCTTCTGGTTTGTGAGCTAAGTTCTTTCTCTCTCATAATTTGTTTATAGAATTCTTTGGCCTTCTCCTCTGTCATGATCCAGTATTTCTCTTGTTTGCATGTTGTCATAATCCTTCTTTTCTTTCCTCTCTAGGAGCACCGGACTCCTTTACTGCTCTGGCAGGATTGCATTCTTTCACTCTTCGTCACTCACCGACCTGGGACCTCTATCCCTCCACTTCCTGGTACTTGTCTTTCCTTTGGCACCTGTCTCCTCCCCAGGCCTCCCGGGTCTCTATAGTTTTAGCTTCCTTCTTCCCTCTTCCATTTCTTTGCGGTGCTCTAGCCAAATCTCCTTGCTTTTATTATGGCTGGAAGGCTAGACAAAATAATTGGTCCTTTCAAGGTCAGTATGCTTTTTTAACCCCTGATACTTTTTAAAAAATTCTTCACCAAGTTTCCAGACTTCATCATTTGTCTATTTTATATTTCTTTCTATTTCTTTCTTCTTTCTTAAAGTAAAGGTATATATTAGGCATTTCTGAGAACCAAACTCTGTTCCAACCCACACTTGGGGAGACTTCTCTTTTAATCAATTAGCTGTTTTGCACTTGTAGAATAAAGTCTCTTTTTGAGCACCTTAATTCATACATACCATGCAAAGGTTCCTTTCTTTGGGTACCTAAGCTTCTTGGTTTTCACCCTGACACCCCGTATTCTTTGGAAGTGTGCTAGGCTGCCATTGTAGGGGCAGTTGTCTGCCCCATCTGCCTCTCCATGACCTGCTGCCTATGGGCCCCCAGTCTGGATCACCAGGCCAGTCTCCTTCAGGGAGACCACCTCTTTGGATCATCAGTAGGGGGCCCTTGAAGGTTTTGCTGTCTCTTGAGCCTCAATCTGCTCAAGAGAGGGGGCAAAACAGCCCAACTTGGTCATTTGAAGAGGCTGGTGCTTGAGAGCTCTCAGAGCACTCGCCCAGCTGCCATGGTGCTGCACCCCAAACAGCAATAAATCCTTAGTAGCTGTTTCCCAAATGCAAACTCGAAGCAGGCACAAGGGGAGTGAAGGCTTAAGCATTAGAGTCAGTTTGTTACCAGCAAAAGCTGACCACAGCTGCTTCTGATTTATAGCCCTGAGTTCCCCCATGCTGCAGCTGCTAGGGCAGTTCCCAATTACTTTAGCATTTCTTGCAGCTATTCTAGCTAAACGGTGTCTCTGCTATGTTCCCTTTCACCTTTCTTGAAATGTGGGTACTTGCAAAATCTCCCCCACAGATTCCAACTCCCCCTCTAATTTCTGAACACTTTCCTGCTTTCCTTCCTCTTCTGAATATGAGGAATCCCTAACAATGTTACAACGGTTGTGAAGGTGGAAGAAGATTGCAACAGATGAGAAGCCAGTAGTCATCAGGTTAACTATGCCACTGGAAGTGAACCCCATTCTGTGAAGACTGTGTGTTGATCAATTGTGCACTGAACTCCACATATAAAACTAATTAACACACAGGTGTCTTCCAAAAAATACCCAACAAAGTCCTATGGTGATCAGTGAGTGGTGACAAGGGCAGGACTGAAATCTGGAAGCACCTAGTCACAGACTAGCACAAGGGCAGTGGATCTGGATTCAGTCATCCTACATCAAGGTCCAAGGCATTTGCGTAGTTTAGCAGCTGTATCCAAGATTGAGCAGTTTTATTTAGAATTTGCTCTACTTACCCCATATGGGGAGTGAGCTAGAAAAGGTGCCCTAAACATAGTCTGCCTGTCTTATTCCTGTGAGGAGCTGATTTCTGCTGTCTCAGAGGTTCTCCATGACATCTTGAGGCCAGCAGGAGGGGCTGGTGGAAAGTCCAGCTGGAAGGACTAACTTTTTTCTCATGGGAAATTGTGATAAGGGACTAGGGGCGGGGTTGTGGGGATAGTAGGAAAAGCAGGAGTTTGGGGGGGGGGTGAGAATGCCATTAGCGACTTTTTTCTTGGATTGTGGAAATCTGAGTAATAAAGCCAATTTCAAAGATAACTTTGTGAGTGATCTAAGTTACTGGCTACATTCTGCAGGGAGTGACAATTCCTGACTGGACTGCTGCATCCAGAGGGGAAACCACCTTGTGGTAAAAAAAAAGAACTTTGGAGCATACAGACACTGTTGGATAACATGGACAATGAACATCCTGAATGCAGGACTGCTTTTATTATAAAGGAGCTGAGGTGCATTAACATTGATATAGCAGCACTTCAAGAGACCTGGCTAGAAAGAGAGGGACAGCTGAAGAAAGAAAAGGAGGCTACACCTTCTTCTGGAAAGGACTGCTAAAACAAGAATGAAAAATACACAGCTTTGTTATACCAGCCTTCCTGGTTGGAATGAAGATAAAGTCTGCTGTTTGTTTAAAGTGTATACTCCATAGTTACTAAGATTAGGTAAAGGTAAGGTAAAGGTCCAATTGTGAACGACTCCGGAGGTTGGTGCTCATCTCCATTACTAAGCCGAAGAGCCGCCGTTGTCCGTAGACACCTCCAAGGTCATGTGGCCGGCATGACTGCATGGAGCGTCGTTACTAAGATTATCAGCACTCAATTCTGCTACATAGCCTGAAGTTTGGTAAAGTAGTTAAAAGCTAGATAATTACTCAACAAAGACATCATGGAAGCACTCCCAATCAAAGCATTGGCACCTCTTCGATAATGTAATTATGAATGCCAGAAAACACTGTGAAGTGCTTCTGGAAAAAGGTATGACAGGTGCTGATGATTGCTGGACAGACCACAGATTAATTTGATCCACAATGAACATCAAAATTGCCCACAAATGTGGAATCCAAGGAAGGAAGATTAGACATAAAATGAACACCCAAACCCTTCAAAAGCATTCTAAACAAGCCCTTCTCCAAACAATACTTAAGGACCATCTAACCATAGAACACCCTGAAAATGTTGAGGAACATTGGAATAAACTTAAGACCTCTATCATTACAGCTTGTGAGGAAATAATTAGATACCAAACTAAGAAACTTCAAGACTGGTTTAATGAAAATGATAATGAAATCCAACAGTTAATCAATAAGAAAAAGATAGCCTTCCAAATTTGGCCAAGAGACACCAGCTTTGCTACCAAGAAAAGCACCTATGCTAGTGCAAAAGCTGAGATTCAAAGAAGGACCAGAGAATTCAAGAACATCTGATGGACAAAAAAGACTGAAGAAATCCAGTACGTTGCAGAAGTCCATGATGCATGGTGATTCTTTAAAGCCACAAAGGTCATTGATGGCCCCACAAATCATGGCACATGCCCACTATGATGGAATCAAACTTCTGAAGGATAAAAACTCAATTGCCCTATGTTGAAAAGAGCATTATCATAACCTCCTTAATCACGACTTCAACATGGATGAAGAAGTTATCTTGCAAATCCTGTAACAATAAACCAGAGATGGGCTTGTAGCACTGTCTCATTTGGAAAAAGTCAGCAAAGCCATCAGCCAATTAAAAAATAACTAAGCCAGGTGACCTGAAGGGATCCCTGTTGAAATCTTTAAAGAGGATGGACCAGGGCTGACACAAAAAACTGCACCAGCTCATTGAAAAAGTGGGGGCAACTGAGAGAAACCCAACAGACTTCAAGGATGCCACCATCATCACCATTTTCAAAAAGGGGGCAAGAACAGACTGTGGAAACTGGGAAAATCCTTTTAAGAATCTTTGAAAACCATCTTCTACCTATTTCAGAAGGCATTCTCCCAGAATCTCAGAACAGATTCCGCCCCTCCAGAGGAACAGTGGATATGATCTTCAAACACAACAACTCCAAGAAAAATACAGGGAACAAAATCAACCTCAGTACATGGCATCTATTGACCTTGTAAATACATTTGACACAATGAATCACAATGCTCTCTGGACCATCCTCCTAAAAATCAGATACCCTGATAAATTCATGAACATTCTGTGTTATGGTTGAGCCTTCTGGCTCCGATCCTAGGAGACGAGGTCGTAAGACTCCTCGAGAGTCAGACTCTTTGGAGGAGCGCGAAAGGAAACGGCTCCGAGACTTATTTGCAGAACCAACAGACGAAGACTCCTTTGAGGGTTTTACCGAGGGAATGGAGGAAGAGATGGTTAGCTCAGAGGAGGATGATATGGAATGGACTCGTGGGAGGGAGGATTTGGGTGTCACCGGCAATGATAGCATGGGAGGCGACTGGCGGGTTGCAGGACCAGACCCATGGATGGGGTGGAGGGATGGAACGGGATCCACAGCTGGGGATGCTGTGGGGCGTAGTCAAAGGTGTTTCAGCTCTGATGAGGATGATGATGAGGAGGCACCTGGAATTAGGATAGCAGCTGACAGCGATGAGGAGTTATGAACTGGCATAAAATGGGGTTTAGGATCAATGGCTAATTGCATTGGGCAAGGTAATCTGGACGAACGCTTGGGCTCTTGTTGGGGAACTTCCTGAAGACGGGTGTGATTCGTTGCTGGATACGTAAGTTACTAAGGACACTGGGCATAGACGGCGGGAGGAACTGTGTGGGCTTTTTCTGTGCAACTTGTGTTTAATCTTGATAGCTTGGACCTCCGTCGTCTTTTTGACGGACATTACTGCCTACTCTGGATTGACGCTGGACTGACTGACTGACTACGACTCTGGACTATCCCTTCTGTGGCTATCGGTGGAACTTGTGGAACCTTAGACGTCTGCACTTGGCTTTCGACCTCGGACCGGATTGGGACCCTGCTGACTGCCGTTACCCTGATTGATGTGCCTGGACCTGGATTTCGCTCGTTGCACGGAGGAGTAAACAGCCTGAGTTACTCTTCTGTAGCTCTTGAGTAGCAGAGAGGAATCTGCTGCTAGGTTTTGTGTTCGTTTTGACCCTTTGTTTACCAGTATTTGTTTGTTTAACTGCCAGGCTGAAGTAAGCACTTTTGTTTTAACCCGGATTAAACTTCTGTTTAATCCGGTTTACTCTTTTAAACTGTTTAAACTCAAACGAAGCTATTTTTGTTACTTTTCAAACTGAAGTCAAGTGTTTGCCTAGTCTTTTGTTTCTTACGGGCAATTTTCAGTTCTGTAACCTCAATAAACTGTGTTGTATCCTATTTGGTGGCGTTCTGTCTCTGACAGATTGCCCAACGCCAGAAAAGAAAGTTTTCTAGTGAGGTTTCCACGTCAAGAAGACGATGGAGGAACTCAAGGCTCGTTTTGACCAGCTGCAGGCTGCGTTTTATGCTGCACAAGCAGCACAACCAGCTAAAGGACATGTAATGACTCCCGAACGTTTTGATGGGTCTCGAAACAAATTGCCCACTTTTTTGGCACAAATTGAACTTTATTTTTCTCAAATTAGCGCACTAGCTTTTCCCACGGACACTAGCAAGGTGGCATTTATTTTGAGTTTATTGACCGGTCCTGCAGGACAATGGGCAACCAACTTGATTCTGGGAAATGACCCAGTCAAGGACAATTTAGATGATTTCAAGAAATTACTATCAGACACTTTTGGCGATCCCCTCCATATGGAAAATGCTAGCTGGGCTCTTTACCGGTTAAAACAGGGAAAAGGGTCTGTTTTGGACTATTTAAATAAGTTTAACTCTTTTCGTCATCAGTTAGACTGGGGAGAGAACACGTTTATGCTCTTGTTTATTGCTGGTTTAAATGATTATCTCCAAGATGAACTGGCGCGTTTAGAGCCAGCGGAAGACTGGGACGCTTTGGTGGCTAAGGTTTTGCGTTTGGATCTCGTAAACAATCTAGGGCTATGTATGCGCCAGCTGTATCAGCACCTAGGGCACCTGTGGCAAAGGGGGAGGAGCCCATGGAACTTGGGGTGTTCAGAAAGTTGTCAATAGCAGAAAAAGACCGCAGAAGGCAATTGGGATTATGTTTATATTGCGGGACTGCTGGGCATTTTGCTAGAAATTGTAACGTTAAGCCTTCTCAGCTTTTGGGGAAAAGGTCAGCATTAGTGCGACTTGAGTCCAACGCATTAGGGCTTATAAAGCAGTCACTTGAGGGGAAGAAGCATGTTTTTGTACCCATTTCTTTATCTGTTGGGGGAAAAGAACTTGCTTCCACTCTGGCACTGCTGGACTCGGGGGCTACGGTCTCGTATGTGGATGTTGGGTTTGCAAGGAAACATAGGATTCCTACAGTACGAAAAGCATGTGATATATGGGTGGAAGGAGCGGACGGGAAACTACTGGAGTCTGGGGTGGTTAATCGCGAAACCTCCAAAGTAACGTGGGAGGTGCAAGGAGTAACTGGAGAATTTGTATGGGACATTACACAGTTACCAAGATACAATGTAATCCTGGGAATGGATTGGTTAACCTTAGTAAATCCTCAAGTGGATTGGGTAAAGCGTACCATAGCTTTTAGGAGGCAAGAATGTTATGCCTTAAACTCTACTCAAGTTGACATGGAGGGTGTACCGGTTGAATATAGGGAATTTCAAGATGTGTTTTGTAAGAAGGACGCGGATAAGTTGCCGCCTCATAGACCATACAATTGTGCCATTAGACTAGTAGAAGGCGCTAAGTTGCCAGCAGGAAGGTTGTACGCTTTAACGGTGCCAGAAAGACAAGCCTTGAGAGAATTCCTTGACGAGAACCTAGCCAAAGGGTTTATTCGCCCATCTAGCTCTCCAACTGCTGCACCTGTGTTCTTTGTGGCTAAAAAGACAGGGGAGCTTAGACTAGTATGCGATTATCGGGTTCTTAACAAGCACACCATTCGTGATAGATACCCGCTACCTTTGATTTCGGAATTACTATTGAGAGTGCAAGGGGCTAAGATCTTTACTAAACTTGATCTACGGGGGGCGTATAACTTGATTAGAATACGGGAAGGTGACGAATGGAAGACGGCATTTAACACGTGTTTCGGATGTCACGAGTTCCGTGTGATGCCTTTCGTATTATGCAATGCACCTGCTGTCTTCCAAAGATTCATAAATGATGTATTTAGGGATTTAATTGATCAATTTGTAGTGGTTTATTTGGACGATATATTAATTTTTTCTAAGGATAAAGAGGAACATCAGCAGCATGTGAGACAGATATTACATCGTCTACGGGGTAATGGGCTTTTTGCTAAGGCTTCCAAATGTGTTTTTCACGTGTCTGAAGTTGAGTTCCTGGGACATATAGTTTCGGGAAAGGAACTAAAAATGGACCCGCACAAAGTTGACGCGGTCAACTCGTGGCAAGAACTCAAGTCTAAAAAGGATGTACAGCGATTCTTGGGGTTTGCTAATTACTATCGAGAGTTCACTCCAAACTTTGCCAAACTTACTGTACCTTTAACGCAACTCTTACGTAAGAAGCAACCGTTTGTGTGGGGAGGGAGGCTCACGATGCGTTTCTACAATTGAAATCTAGTTTCCAAGCTGATAATATACTAATACATCCAGACATTGATAAGCCGTTCATAGTAGAAGCAGACGCTTCTAGTTATGCGTTGGGGGCTGTATTATCTCAAAGGGATTCATCAGGGACCTTGCGTCCCTGTGGATTCTACTCCAGGCAACTAACACCTTTCGAACAAAACTACACCATTTGGGAACAGGAATTGTTGGCTATCAAGGTGGCTTTTGAGGTGTGGCGGCACTGGTTAGAGGACACACGTCATCAAATTGTGGTCAGATCTGACCACAAGAATTTAGAGCATTTACAAACTGCCAAGAAATTGAATCAACGTCAGATTCGATGGGCCTTGTTTTTCTCTAGGTTCAACTTTAAGGTTCAGTTTGTGGAAGGGAAGGTAAACCTACGGGCGGATGCATTGTCTCGTAAACCTGAATTTAAAACTTGCGAGCAAACCGTGCGTCAGACAATATTGCCTACTGCCTCTTTATGCGTGGTAGAAAACGAGGCTGGTTTACACGCTCAAATTCTAGAGGCTCAGAAGAACGATAACTGGACTCAAGAGCAACTCATATTGCTTTCGGTAGGGACTCGTACTGTGCTGCCTCATTTACAAGACCAGGAGGGGGTATTAGTACGTAATGGACAAGTTTATGTACCGGCGGGTGCACTCAGGTTGGAAGTCATTAGGGCACATCATGATGAACCGATGGCTGGGCATTTTGGCAGGTTTAAAACGGTTCAACTCATTACCAGAAACTATTGGTGGCCTAAAATGCGACAGGACATTCTCCGTTTTTGTGATAGCTGTGCAGTATGTCAGCAGAGTAAGACGCCTGTCGGGCGCCCTAGGGGATTATTATCTTCCTTGCCAGTTCCTGAGAGACCATGGCAGATTATCTCCATGGATTTCATTTCTGACTTGCCTAGGTCGGGGGGTTATACATGTATTTGGGTGGTGGTGGATCTATTTTCTAAAATGGCTCATTTTATACCTTGTTCAACCATTCCAGCGGCTCCTACATTGGCTTTACTGTTTACCAAACACATTTTCCGTTTGCATGGGCCTCCTGAGGTTATTATCTCTGACAGAGCTCCTCAATTTGTGTCTCGTTTTTGGAGGCATTTTCATGAGTGTTTGGGAACCAAGTTAAATGTATCCTCTGCTTTTCATCCACAAACGGATGGACAATCTGAGAGGGTTAATGGGTTGTTGGAGGAGTATTTACGTTGTTTTTGTCTAGAACAACCAAGTGCTTAGGTAAAATGGTTGTCGGTGGCTGAGTTCGCCTATAATAACGCCGTGCATACGTCTAGTCAACACACGCCATTTGAGTTGACTTATGGCTTCCATCCGCGGGGAGGGGTGGCGCCGTCGACCAATGTGGTTTCCTCTGATCCGGTGTATCGTTCCTCTGAAATGGCTGCCTTACATGATGTTGCTCGTCGGTTGCTATTAGAAGCTAAGGCAGTGCAGAAGACTCAAGCCGACCGCCATAGACAAGCCGGGGAGGAGTTGGAGGAAGGGGATCTGGTTTGGTTATCCTCTAAATATATTAAACATGCTGGGGGAAAGTTTGTGCCACGGTATTTGGGACCTTTCCCTATTGTTAAAAAGATTTCTTCTGTGGCATTTAGATTGCGCTTGCCATCGTCTTTTAAGATCCACCCTGTCTTTCATCGTTCTTTATTGAAGTTGGATACTTCTGGGCGCCGTAACGCTGTAGCCGAGGAGATCACTGTTGTGTCTCCACCTTTGGAGGAGGAGGCCTTTGTGAGAGGGGATAGTGTTATGGTTGAGCCTTCTGGCTCCGATCCTAGGAGACGAGGTCGTAAGACTCCTCGAGAGTCAGACTCTTTGGAGGAGCGCGAAAGGAAACGGCTCCGAGACTTATTTGCAGAACCAACAGACGAAGACTCCTTTGAGGGTTTTACCGAGGGAATGGAGGAAGAGATGGTTAGCTCAGAGGAGGATGATATGGAATGGACTTGTGGGAGGGAGGATTTGGGTGTCACCGGCAATGATAGCATGGGAGGCGACTGGCGGGTTGCAGGACCAGACCCATGGACGGGCTGGAGGGATGGAACGGGATCCACAGCTGGGGATGCTGTGGGGCGTAGTCAAAGGTGTTTCAGCTCTGATGAGGATGATGATGAGGAGGCACCTGGAATTAGGATAGCAGCTGACAGCGATGAGGAGTTATGAACTGGCATAAAATGGGGTTTAGGATCAATGGCTAATTGCGTTGGGCAAGGTAATCTGGACGAACGCTTGGGCTCTTGTTGGGGAACTTCCTGAAGACGGGTGTGATTCGTTGCTGGATACGTAAGTTACTAAGGACACTGGGCATAGACGGCGGGAGGAACTGTATGGGCTTTTTCTGTGCAACTTGTGTTTAATCTTGATAGCTTGGACCTCCGTCGTCTTTTTGACGGACATTACTGCCTACTCTGGATTGACGCTGGACTGACTGACTGACTACGACTCTGGACTATCCCTTCTGTGGCTATCGGTGGAACTTGTGGAACCTTAGACGTCTGCACTTGGCTTTCGACCTCGGACCGGATTGGGACCCTGCTGACCGCCGTTACCCTGATTGATGTGCCTGGACCTGGATTTCGCTCGTTGCACGGAGGAGTAAACAGCCTGAGTTACTCTTCTGTAGCTCTTGAGTAGCAGAGAGGAATCTGCTGCTAGGTTTTGTGTTCGTTTTGACCCTTTGTTTACCAGTATTTGTTTGTTTAACTGCCAGGCTGAAGTAAGCACTTTTGTTTTAACCCGGATTAAACTTCTGTTTAATCCGGTTTACTCTTTTAAACTGTTTAAACTCAAACGAAGCTATTTTTGTTACTTTTCACACTGAAGTCAAGTGTTTGCCTAGTCTTTTGTTTCTTACGGGCAATTTTCAGTTCTGTAACCTCAATAAACTGTGTTGTATCCTATTTGGTGGCGTTCTGTCTCTGACATTCTGTGTCTCCTCCATGATGACATGATGGCAACAGTCATAGACAGCAATGGCTCCCAAAGTGACCCATTTAAGATGTAATCAGGTGTCAGGGATATGTTATTGCCTCAACCTTATTTCCCATCTTCATTACTTTGATACTCTACCTTGTTCATGGGAAGCTTCCCATCAATGTGGAAATCACCCATCAGACTAATGGCAAGATATTTAATCTCAGCAGACTGAAAGCTAAAACCAAGGTCACAACAACACCTGTTATAGAATTCCAATATGCTGATGATAATGTAGTCTGTGCCATTCAGAAGAAAACCTATAAAACACTCTAAACAGCTTTACAAAAAGCTTGGCCTCTCACTGAACATCGAGAAAAAAAAGTGCTCTTTCAGCTGGCACCCTTTGCAATGCTACTCTCAACTTCTGGAACAATTCCATCAGCATTGCCTCCAGAATATCCTGAAAATCTCTTGGGAAGACAGATGGACAAATGTTAATATGCTGGATGAAGCAAAGACAACCAGCACTGAAGTGATGATCCCCTCCATCCATTTCACTGGACTGGCCACCTTGTCTGAATGCCCAATCATAATCTCCCATAGCAGTTATGATAGTCTTGACTCAAGAATGGAAAATCAAATGTTGTTGGACAGCAAAAGATAGGCTTAAAGTTAACTTTAAAAACTGTAGCATAGACATAGAGAACTGGGAAGCCTTTGCCCTCAAGTGTTCTAAATGAAGGTCAGCTATTACCAACAGTGCAATGGAATTCAAAGAGGCATGAATGAAGGTCTTAGGAAGAATTGTGTCAAGAGGAAAGCACATCAAGCCAACCCCTGTTGGGTATGCCTCCCACCTGGAAATCACTGTCCTCACTGCTAAAGAGAATGCAGCTCAAGAATAGGCCTCTACAGTCACCTATGGACCCATGACTAACACTCTATTCTTGCAAAGTAATCATACTCAGCCTATGATGATATGAATTATCCTACCAAACTTGAGGGTCTCCACCTATTCCACCACGGTACAAGTCAAAGCTAATTCCCATTCCTTAGCACCAAAGCAGTAACCCCGTCCTCCCAAAAAAGCATATATTTTGCTAAAACCTGCACTGTTTTAGGATAGAAGTATGCAGAGAAGATTTTTCTCTAAGCCAAAATGCTTGTGTCTTGCACATTTTTAAAATGGGGGAGTAGAATTTGTGAGAACTGAATTTATTACTCGCAGTTATTTAAAAGCTTTGCTTTTTGTAACTTTTTTTGGCACTGAGAGAGAGTAGAAATTGATCTGTAAAACTTTGCCTACCCTTGATCTAGCCTAATCCCAAGCACAATGTCAGCTCTTGAATGCAGATTGCAGCTATGGCATCTGACAGATGAAGATCTGAGCTATGCTTGAATATGCCTAGCAAAGGAAATTCTCTCTCCTCTCAAAACAATTTGTTCAACTGTTGAACAGCTGTCTATCCTGAGAACTGAGAACTAGATATCTCTGTTCATAAGATGCATGATGTATGGTGGCTCACTCATACAGTGATGTCTGCAAGTACTTTAGCATTCTGCATGTTCTTACAAGACAGAAAATATATTGCGCTCACCATGCCATCCCTGACATTTCATAAAGTTTGGGGACAGACACCCATTGGAGTATAATTATTCAGTAAAATTAAATATGTTAAAATGTTTGTACTTGGAAATCCTTTAGAAGGCATCTGGGGACACCTCTAGGAAAAAAATCATAGGAAAGCAAAAGAAATAACTGGAGAAGTTATAAAAACACATCAATTTAATGAGGCAAAACAATTCAATAATTCAATATAATGATATATGCTGACACAGCCAGGTGCGATATATCACATACAGGAAACTTCATAAAGATGCATCATTTTGCACAACTGCTTAAAACTCTTGGAATAAAAGAAAAGTGATACTAATTAATCATATTGATTTTGAATTATCTGGTGTGTTAGCTGTGGATTGGAGAATCATGACTGCATATCCAAACTCCTACTGCTTTAGTTCCAACAATATTTTCAAATGACAAGATAATTATTTTTAAAAAAGCACACCCACTCATATATGTCCTAATGAAATGGGCCACACATACCAAGTGAAATAGAAGAGATCTGTAGAAATATTTGCACATCTAAACATTATAGTCCTGCTTAATGCAAACAAGAGTGATCCAATATCTCAATCTAGGCCAAAGAGTGATTCATAAACTAGTGTTATAGTTAAAGTTTTCCAGAGGAATTATAAAAGCTGCTTTAAAAACAAAACAAGTGGAGCAATAGATAAAAATATTAAGAAAGCCCTAAGTGTGAATGCTACTTGACACATTGAAGTCAGCCAACCTACCATATATTTTCTGGTGTTTCTTGACCATAAATTCAAATGTATGGTGCAGATGAATGAATCATATTGCGATTCTCTATCCACTAACTCATTTTCCTGTTTCAGCCATGTCTTGGTTACAAATCTTTTTGTTTCCCTCATTGCAATGCTGTATACTTTTCTCTTCCCAAACTCTTTTTCATTTTCAGTGGTCTTTCATTGGTATGTCCAAGGACCTCTTCACACAGTCCCTGCCCCTGTTTCATTTCACCTGAAGCCACTGGAGAAATGACAGGTGCATGGGGTGCCTCATGGTACCCCAGGCACCCTCCCACCTTCCCCCAACATCTGATGGGACAGTTGGTCCCCCTTCCCGATCAGATAGGTGAAAGGGCAAAGCAATTTGGATAGCTCCATTGGAGCTACCCAAAGTACACTTTTCATAGTTGCCGAGGAAGCGTCTTGCAATGCTTCCGCGACATTTGGAGGGTAAATGGGGCAGGGTCTGCTAAGCGTCATGATGGTGCTCAGCAGGGACCATCTCCAAAGTGCTGAAAAGGAGCAAAAAGCCCCAATGTGATAAGGTGGTTAGTGATGCGGATTCCAGAAATATTTGGGATACTGTTTGAGGTACCCAAAATTACATAGCTGCACCTATACTGAGCATCATGTCAGTTCACCTGCTACCTGCTCTTTACATGATCTCTTACATTTAAAGCACTACCTTACTCTTGAGGTACTTCTGATGTCATCTAGTGGCTTAATGGCTCAGGACCTCATCACATTAGAAAATGTCAGCATCCTAGGATGCTTCTAGGATGCTGGGAGGACAGAGCCTGCTGGAGCCCACCAGACAATGTAAGACTACTTCCGGCAGGGCTCCATCTTTCCAGCATCCTGGCAGCATCCTAGGATGCTGCCTAGAGAACACGGGAGGCTTCCTGTAATCTCATAGACAAGAATGGGGCCAGTGCAGGGGGAAGCCAGGTGGCAACACTTTTCCCTGTGGAATGGGGAAGGTGTCGCTGTGGGTGATGTGGGGTGCAGGGTAACTGTTTCCCCTACTGCCTGCTCGTTTTGTCATACTGCCTGGCGAATCCCCCCGCTGTTGCCCACATCAGGAGACTTAATGTAATGAGGCCCAGAGTGTCATTCTGTGTGTAATTGGGGTATTGCAGCTGCATATTTTTTTAAAAAAAATAATTAAAATTGGTTGGTCCTTTTAATCAATTATATAGCACTGAGATCCCCTTAGTCTAAAGGTGAGGATTCAGAGCTTTAAGCCCTTTTCTACACAGCCATATGAAATCTAGATTATCTGTTTGAACTGGATTTTATAGCAGACTAATACAATCCATTTCAAAACAGATAAATTGGATTTTATATGGCTATGTAGAAGGGGGGCCTATGAGTTCATCTACAAGGACCACAAAATCTGGAACTGCTCTGATTAATTGTTCTTCAGACTAGCCATGGATTCTGTTAAGCTGTTTACTCACTTCTCTGGTCCAGAACCTCAGTAGTGCTAGGAATGGCGTACCAACTTTTCAAACCCTTTGTTGTTTGTTGTCACAGCATAGGTTATGGAGCATTGGAGAGCTCAGAACCATCATCAGGCATCTTTGCTGATATTATCCTGTGAAATGGAGAGATGAGGTACGAAAAAGGGGGATGATTCTTTTGCATTCTCCAAGTCATGCAGGTGCCTTTCCTGACATCAGCAAAGTTGCTCAGTTACACCCAGAACTCTGTAGTTCTGTGCTCAGTAACAAAAAAAAGCAGTAAGTACCAGCCCCTTTTCTCCACACTGTGGAACAAGAGGTGGCAAAATGGCAGCACTGTGAACAGTGGGAATAGTTACATATTAGGACTAGTCCTGTTGTTTTCACAAAATGAAGTGTGATACTGTTCCAGAGCTTTCCTGAACTTTCTCTGCGACTTCTGCTAACCAGTGGTAAAATCTGGCTAGACAGCCGGATTTGCATGGGCATTGTAACGGATCTTGCCTACCTTACAGGGCTAGTGAGTGGCCTACCTTGCAGGGCTGATGCGTGGCCATTTTGCAGGCTTTGCTTGCAAAATCTAATCAGAGCAAGGGGGAACAGCAATCAGGCAGCCATTACTGTCAGTACAGTCTGATTGGCTGATGCAAATGAGAAGTTGCTTAGCAACTGGAGATGGGTGGAGCCAAAGTGACAGTTGGAGCTAGGTAACCAAAGAATTCTTTTTCAGTTGGGGGTTGGTTTTTGAAGTGTGAAGATAAGAGATAAGTTTTGGAAACTATGTTTTGAAAAGAAAGCCTTTTTGAGGAATATAGTTAAAGGCCTTCAGGAAAGGAAGGGCTGTGAGTTATATTGTGATTCTATAGTCTAGAGTGTTGCTGTTAAATCTCAGGAGAAGTGGTTTTAAAAATTTAAATTGTCCTGTTTGTGTTT